>NW_017535496.1:152374-168585 GCF_001853355.1 Bactrocera latifrons
AGAAGTTTTTCGAACCGCTATTAATCCAGCTTTAATTTATGCAGTGTCATATCACAATGGCGTTACGAAAAATCTGAAAAGTTTGTTGKTGTGCAAGTCAAACTCATTAAAATTAACACTTACCACTTTATTTCATTTTCCACATTTTCACACGCCTTTACACTAACTCCGCCGTGCTGCTGTTGCAYCCGTTGGCGCTGTTGGTTGGGTTATTGTAACCGGAAAGACAGCTGCTGGTCGACCTCATTGTTTCAAGGTAGTCATCCGGTGGCGCCAGCTTGTTATCAACATTTTTTTCTGCCTCCTTTACGGCTTTTTACCGCGCTTTGCGCTTTAGCCACTTATGGAGCCTTTTCTACTTTGCGATTTTAATTTTTTTTTCTTTCTTTTTTTGTTGCACAGCTATGCCCAACTAATTTTATACGCTTTGCAAGCAATAAACGCTGATTACAACGTCTCCATACTCCCTCCTACACGATCAACGCCGCGCCGTTGTTTTTGCTAGGCAGCGCAGCGGCGGTCGTGTAACAGCTTCGTGGGCAATCCGGCTGCTTTGCATAGCCAACACAAGCTTACTACGGCTGGGCTGGTGTGTGTGTTTGTGGCATGCTACGCAAAGAACAGCAGAACAGTGGACCAGTGGCTTAGCGGGTAGCGGCGCTGTGCGGCGGCCACGCAAGATTGCATTAGCGGAGCTGACACAGCAAGGATAAACGTCAAATTCATTTCGCTGATGAGCCCGCAAAAAATTAGTACGCCGCCCGCACAGCACTTGCCACCACCAATRCTGTGTTGCAACATTATGCACACCAATGGAGTTATAAAAACGCAACAAAAACAAACAGGCGCAGAAACAATGCGCGCGCTATGGCGATAGCCAACGGCAGTCAGCGGCCTTAAAGGCGCATGCATTGGTAGCGCAAAGCTGTGGAGGCAGCCGTGGCGGCAGCAACAGGAACAACATGAATATGGTCGGTCACCAACRCAGCARCAATGCCTGCAATGTGCGAAAATGTGAAATTAAAAACTTTCAATTGTGCTGGCAAAACTCTGCAAATACCCGTAAGTGTGTTGGTGTGTGTTTGTGTGTGTGTGTGTGAGTGTATGCGTGCGCTTTTTTGTTGGTGGCATAAAAGATGCAAATAAAGTCATAAAAAAGGCATAGCGTTGGCAACTTAACGTTTTTCATTAGCACTAATTAATTTAAAATCATTTTTCACCAGCAAACCGACTGAAAGCAAAGCAAAGCGCCTGTTTATTTTGCGCAACTACTTACTTAGTCGCACKGCAGTCGTTTGCATTACTTTCAGTGCGTCAAGCGTGGCAAATGTGCGCGCAAATTCCTTTCATATGCATTTTTGYGCGCTTTCGTTGCCATGCCACATACATATATTTGTTAATAACAGCATATATATTTGCCGATATTAAAAAATACTTAGCACTTAGCCGCCTTTGAATAAATAAAAACTAAAAAATCAGTTAAAAAAGTATTATAATTAAGCAGCACACAGACAGCAGKCGTACAATACACACACCCACATACACATATATGTAAACATGTATTTATGCACACACTCACATGTCGACACATGTCTGCGTTGGCGGCAAAAAAACGAATTTGCTTTATAACTCGAAACTGCCTTTATGTTTAATAAATAAATTTTTATTTTCATAAATTTCGCAATCTTTTTTGTTTTTGTTTTTGTTTTTGTAACTTTTTCCAATTTTTTTCTGCACGTTTTGCATTTTAATTAAGTTGAAAGCATATTCATGCACAAAACGCGCCATGGCAAATGTTGGCTTGCGTCTGTCAATGCGCTAATTAATATTACTCATACGCCGTGCAGTGCCATTTGTGACTTAAAATTGAATTTTGCACGCAATATTGCCAACTCGGTGAATTACTATTGCACAATTTTGTTTATGATTTTCATGCATTTCATAAATACTTTGCTTTTGCTACACACATACATATTTTTATGTATTTTTGCCGTTTCTGCGAGTGCTCTGTGGCACCAGTGAATTACATTGGTTAGTCGAAAAGGTCTTTTCGTATTTCTAATCTAACTTCAATTTTTTTGTGTTTATACTAATAAATAAATAAGCAAATATGCACCATTTTGATTAACCACTTTTAGCTATTTTTCCGCTAGAGACATTATTCATCAGTGAAACACTTTCATTAGTGTAAATCGAAACTTCCAGTACGAAAGCGAGCGCTACACGAAGTGATAATGCGTCGTCTCCGTAAACTATACAAATTTCATTGGCGACTTGCGTGGCATTCTTCCCTTTTTTATACATAAATTTCCAAATATATATAGGAATTCCTTCAATATTTTCACTCATTTTTGAACAGCTGTAACTTTTTTTCAACTCCCCTGAATTAAATTTTTTTTTTTTGTTTTCGAATAAATGAAGCTTAAAATTTCACATTTCTAACACTATATTGTATGACACAATGTGATTAGTAGTACTGAAGATATACGACTGCAACGACATTTATTGACAAAATACGAAAGGACTTTTTCGACTGCCTTATATTAGAGCCACACATTTTTGGAAAACATATTAACTATAATTCAGTGGTATACATTTCACTTTTTCATATTCAATATAAAGTATTTTWGGAGAAAATATCATTTACAATATATTTCTGCAGCACTTGTTGAGTGAAACATCTTTGGTTCATACAATAAAAAAAAGTTTTTGAAATGTAAATGTATTGCTTATAATTTATGATTTAGTGTAATCTGTAATGGGTACAACCCAAATTGGTACACGCATTACTTTTACGAACTGAGAGGGACACGCCATAATTGCCACATCGGCGTTATGAATGAACAAAGCTTCGGTCTTACGTTCAAACATCACCCTAAGGCAAGGATCAAGATACCCGTGCTGATGTTTAAATGGTCAGCGGGGGGTATATTCTATTAATAGCTGAACGCGAACAGTCTGCTCGGAGTCCGACGAAAACACTCCTCCCGTATCAAAAGGCCGGGAAAATAGTATGAAAAAAGTTTACCAAGATAGCAACATTAAGCATAGGAGGTTTGATAATGCAATCAGTTATTCGGAAGAGCTAGATACAGAGGTGGAATATAGAGGTGGAAAAACTAGACCGTCAACTGTCCTCAAAAAGCGGAAGAAGCTGGAAAAGAGTAAAAGTAGTGTTCCTCCTTAAACCGGGCAGAAGAACATAGGAAAACGGAAAATATTTTAGACCCATAAGCCGCACATACTTCAAGCTGAATGTTCTAGAAAATGGATTTTCACATAATACCAGCGATCAACAGAAACCGCTATACATGGAGTGATAAATATTATTGAAAACGATTGAATCACCGGCACGAACTGTCTATGTCAGCAGCGGCACTTCTCAAGAAGAGATCCTTCCCCTCTTTTGTGGGTGGTGACGCTAAAGAAAATACTATTTAAACTTTATCTTTACTGACGGGTCTAAAATGGACTACGGAGAAGATGCAGTGTAACTATGACGATCTAAATCTCTCTCTCTCTCTCTCTCTCTCTCTCTCTCTCTATTAGTTCAGCCAGTCTCTTCCACTTGTCCTTAGTTTGAATTCAAGGCCAAAAGAACATTTTCGTCAATGCAACGGCAGTCGACTTGGCTAAAGTAGGAAACTTTTTAGATGAATCCGAAGTGTAGTTAATACTATGTCGGTTGGAAGYTTTATACTCACTGTAAACAAAAATTACATTGCAGATGGAAATAATTAACCAAGTGCAGTGATTAGATCCAAGAACTTAGTAATTATCTCCAAGAACCGTATTTTTAGTCTTACAGCAACTATAATGAAGCACTGGAATTTTGTAGAAAACGGTCTAAAATTGAGTCTGCCCTAAAACAATAGGAAATAAGGCAACAGTCTTCCACTTTTTTGTGAATGCCCAGCTCTAACACAAACCAGACACAGAATATTTGGAACATATCAGACAACAAACCTTGAATGGCTGTTGACAAAAAGCAAAGCGTACATAAATAGTTTCATCGAAAGCATAAAGTGGTTTGAGTGAGAAACGAGATAGTTAGTTTATAGAAGAACGATGATAGTTCAGCAAAATGGCGCACCCCTAACACACTCTTACCAAATATTTCTGATTAGAGAGATATTAAGGGCTGACACTCTTCACTGGCCTCGCATGGAATCGAAATTCTACTATTCCAAATTAGAAGGAAACCCAATTTCATTTTAAAATGCTAAAATGAATGAAACCTCGACTTCTGTTCAAATGAGAACTGAGCACTTTCACACAATCCTCTTCAAATAAAATCAAGTAAGAGCAGCCTTAGTTTTAATCTTAATATTAGGTATGTCGAAATAGGCTAAGGTCTGGACCGATTTCAAAATTCTTGGGATAAAATTTTATTGTTTTCAGGGAAATATGGTGACTTAATTTCATTAAAATAGCTGTCATAATGACCGGAACCAAAGCGATTTTCCAACTATTAGGCTTATGAGGCCTAGACAAAATAATAAACCGATTTTACCACTCTTTAGCACTAGTCTTCAACAGAAAATAAATTGGCTCTTACTTTTGTTAAGAGACTGTTGTCTTCCGAACTACTCCCATCCCACGTATTCATCCGAAAGCAAAGTCTTATTTTACATAATACATAATAATAAAAGCACGTACTTCTAAGTTTTTCAATCAAGCTTGACAGACAGCTATAAGCATTTAACACGATACACTTAAATTTCCAATAGTCAACAACGCATATAAAAGTTATATAACTACTCAAGTACTGGCAAAATGGCAGAAAACGTTAAAATAGAGTAATTAAAACCAAAACACTACTCAAAAGTAAATTATTGAAACAGTTAAGCTAAGAAGACTTAGCTTTATAACTAACTGTGCAAGCACATCTAATAAATTTGAAAATTTTCTCAAAAAAATATATTCCCAAAAATTTCTTTAAAAGAACTCAAAGCATATCTATGATAAGCAATTTATTTTGTCACCCCATTTGTTTTTTTTTTTTTTTTTTTTTTTTTTGTTCATAAATGTCAACACCAACAAATTATTTTACTGCCGATTAGCTTTTGAGAATTAAACTGTTGACAGCAACAACTCAGCTTAATATTCATTTATTTTTTTTTCTTATCAAAACTTCCCCCTCAATAGTCAGTGTTGGCAGCCCCTCAGGCAATTACGAGCAGACATTTCTAATAACACCTGCACCAAAGAATGGAAGAAMGGTCGTTGAAAAAAGTTACAAGACGAAAAATTACAATTGTTAATACGGCGCKGACAAAAAGAACGCCACACGCGCACAGTGTTACGTATACGCCAGCGTGGCTAACCCTGAACAAGTCAGCTGCTGCAGCCTGGCACTTTGCTGTGCGCCTTAGCCGGCGAGCGTACAATGAATTGTTTATGTTTTCTGGKGACATTTTGCGCAACTATTTACGCCTGCTATTGAATGTGGAAACAAAACACCCTGTAGCGACACCACCTGCCCAGCGCCCAGGTACTCCCGCTTTAGGTGCCTAGAATTTACGCTGCTTTTGCTGTCCACATTTTAATGGCAGCATAAATTTTGCGTCTTCAACGTATTTTCTAAAGCTTTGCTTACACATTTTTTTTTTTAAATCACAGCTTAATACACACAAACAAACAAACAATCGAGTTTTGTGTGTGTTTCGCTCAAAGAAATGTCAGCCGTCTCCTTTCCATTGCGGTGGGGTAATTGTTACCTGCTTGCTGCGTTTGTGTATGYGTATGTATGTTGTTGTACAGGTGTWAGGATTTGCTAAATTGTTGTCGCATTTATTTTGTTTGTTTGCTTGCGTGTTTGTACTAATGAGTTTGACATTGTTTTCCCTCATTAGAGAGTTGAAGTGACTGCAGACTTTTTAAGTTCTAAGCAACAAAAGCTTGCCGTCAATGACAGTTTTGAGTGCTTGGCACAACAGTACAACAACAACCCAACACAAACGTATTTTAGAGTGCCGTTGTGCACGCAAGAACATATTTTCTGTGGCATTAGATTTATATAAATGTATACGAAATAAGCTGAAGGTGAAGACATAAGGCATTAAAATAAGGAATTAAAAAATCATTATAACTATTAATTCAACKATAGGATTGAATATAGTTCTAGAAAACAGTCTTTTTTTATCGCCTCGCWAAGTAAAAACCTCAAAGATTTTCAAATTTCTTCAAAATTCTACAAATCTTACAGTATATAAAGGAAAASGAAATTATTTCTAATAAATTGCTTGAGATAAACTTAAAATATATTTCTGTTATACTTTTGGGACTATTTACGAAATAATCTACTAGTCCATTTTTCAAAGACTAGAATTTTATACAAATAAACGAGACGAGATATCTGGCAACCAAGTTTTCACAGTAAATTATAAAAAAAAATGTATAAAATTTGTAGAGACACCTCACTTTTAATGTTAAAATATATATCAGCTCATATACCCCGGCAATACAAGTAATTGTATTAGATCCAAGACTGAAATTCTAAATTTTTCGAATAATTAGTCGGTTTAAGTCCTCCTAGTATTATTCTTTCAACCGTTCTATAATTYTTCGGTGCGCGACTTAGATGAAACAGCACTAACATTGCGCCTGAATGTAGGCAAAATTTTGAACTCAGACCATCGACTAAGTATTCCTTTAATTGCCAAGCTGTTAAATTTAACAAAATTTGTGGCTTATGACATTGTGGGCACTTGAACATGGGAAAGGTGTGCGCGAAGGTGATCCCAAAAGTGCTCTCTGACGACCAGAAATTGCGGCGAGTGGAAGTGTGCCAAGAAAATTTGAACATATGTGAAAGTGACTCCCAATTTTTGAATAACGTAAACACAGCTGATGAATCATAAATCTTTAAGTATGTTTCCGAGAAAAAGAAACAATCTTCCAAGCATTTTGAGACGACAGAGGAGACTCAAGGAGCATACACCTTGGCTCTCTTTTATATGCCGCAGAATGTCTTTCGAGACGTCTACTCTACAATGCCTAGAAAACGCGCTAGTAGCGCTGCAGGAGGAGCCTATTTTGAAAGCTTTTAAAGAATGGTAACAATGGGTTCAATAATTTTTTTTTTTTTTAAATCGACTCAGTCCTATTACTTTCCGGACAATCCCAGTAGAAATATTCTAGTACTTTCTCCTTCATTCTACAGATTTTGGAAGACCAAAGTTGAAACAGCTCTGMCGTCACACAGTCAGCAAACTAGGAGAGATAACTGAAAGTAATTTTAGCTGCCTCAAAAATTTTATCGCCTTGCCAAATTATGAAGTTCCTTAAGAACATTATAAAGGAGTTTTTGGTTACACATGGACCGACGATCTAAGCAGTCCAAATGAAACTCCTGTTGGCCTAAACTAACGTACAATTGTTTTTACAAGTTTTGAAAACTGTTTCAAATAAAATCAAATAAGGAAGAGAAAATTCGGGAGCCATCGAACCGTATCCCTAGCACCCTATCGTATAGTACATTTCATAGCAATGGACCTAATATGGAGACCTGCGATAGACCACCTGTTTCCACGTAGCTTTATGGACCTTCATCGGTATCGTGCAGTAGTAGTTTGTCGGACAGTTAGCTATCAATTATCCATATTAAATATTCTGCTATATTTCCTGCCTCCAGAGCATTAATGATATGTGGCCAGGTTGTAGAATTAAAAATATTTTTCAAACAATTATGGCAAGGAATTCTCTGTGTTTAGTAGGATTAGATGGATATTATAAGCTTCTAAAACAACTCGGTTTTGTTCGGCTCATGGGCGTGTCACACGATCCTATTGGTCCAAAATCAATCATAAGTGATCCAGTTAGCTTTTTCTCCTAAATAATGCTAGCCTTTTTTTAGTTTTGGCTATTTAGGCAGATCATTACACTATCTGTGTATAGGCTGTAAGGTTGAGAGTTTTACTGGATGCCAACGGCAGAAGCTRCCTTCCATATAGCCGATGTAACATCTCAACACATCCTTCTTCGCGTTTGCGAGATCAGCGCTTGAGAGATCACACTTTCAGATATTCCACCGAAATGTTGGAAATAGAAGTGAAATGTCCAAATAAAATTTTATTTTCTGTCTGTTTTTATGGTATCACATATGAATGCAAATAATGGTCTAATTAGGATCCCTGAATCGAACATAATCCAACGCTTGGCCTCCTGTTACAAGTTCAGTTAAAACTATTTGGAAAACAGYGGCTGGAAAGTTTTGCTGCACCAAGAAGGATTGCATTTATAACGGTTGATCCACTTTCTAAGCGTCATCACTTCACTCTATTGCCTCTTGAAAAGTGCTATGAAGATTCGACATATTCGAGTCGGATTTTGTACAGCTATGAGGTYTATTTCTGGTTCAGTGGGTATGTAAAYAARCMAAATTGCACATTTAGGGACGAAGAGCAACCTGAAGGGATTCGAGAGTTGCCATTTCATCCAGAAAAAACAACTGTTTGGTRAGTTCTGTGGGTCGGTGGAATCAWCRGYCMATATTTCTTCAAAATTGATGCCGGTGAGRACAYAAGCGTCAATGGAGACCGTGATAACCGACTATTTGATGCCTGACGTTGAAGCTCGTGATCTCGACACATTTGRATTCAACAAAAAATAGGGAAGTTCCAATGTATCGCTCCTTATCTCTTTGATATTTTCGTAGAACATTTTCTATTGCTTAAATTGAAACATAGGAAAATAGGTGTGCGTACGTGTGTGTGTGTGTGTCACGCAAACTTCATGTCATTTGTCGTCGGCAGCAGCCAAACACACAACAATGTAAACGCAAATGCGTAAATGTGCAACGGAACATATTTGTATGATTTTACGAATTCTCACGCACGAATTTTGTTGTGTCAGCTGCGGCTGTCACGTGGCCATTTATACCAGCAAAGCAGTCACAATGTATCCTGTGTCACACTCGTTGTTGCTGCAGACTTGTTTACAGCTGAGTTGCCATAGCAGCGACAGCAGCAGCAGCAGCAGCATGTTGCATGCTTTCATCATATTTGATGCACGGCAAAAAACAGTAACAACGAAACGGTGGAACAAAACCGAAACAAACACATTTACATGTCCTTCGACATTGGCGGGCGGCAAGCAGGCAAATGCCTTAACTCAATTTATTTATGTTGCCATTTGGATGTGGGTGCGCATGTGGCATGCGCGTTATGTTTGTTCTGCTGCCGGCAGCGCTGGCTTCATATATTAGTCTAAACATCCTTGCAACTCGCTTTTTACTTCGCTCGGCATCCTTCCGATGTGCCGCCGGCCAAGACAGTATTTGCATATGCA
Organism: Bactrocera latifrons; assembly: GCF_001853355.1. Taxonomy (NCBI): domain Eukaryota; kingdom Metazoa; phylum Arthropoda; class Insecta; order Diptera; family Tephritidae; genus Bactrocera; species Bactrocera latifrons. Next base: position 161,666 of record NW_017535496.1, read on the forward strand.
ACAAAAGCAACAAAGCGACGGCAGTGCAAAGCATAAAGCATAAAGTGGCAAATGTGTATGCAACACAACAACTTGCTACGCTTGTTATATGCATTACACGCGTTATTGTTGTTATTGTTATTGTTGATCTACCGCATTGTACATTTGGTTGCAGCATTGGCAGTCATAAATAAAATGAAATGTACCCAGTCGTGGCAGGCAACTTGCAACGAAAATATTTGCACGACTAGCTGCCACAGCCGGCGTCGCCCTCACAGGCGCGCTCCACACCTATTTCTCTTCTAGCTTCTGCTTGTGCTTTGCTGCTGCTGTTATTGGGCATGTTGCATACAACATGCGTGCCACTTGCTATTTGCTGTTCACCGTTAGCTGTCGCTACATGCTACATGCAACGGTACTACTAGTATTTAGTGCAACAATATGTGTTTGTTGTTGTTGTTATTGTGAATGTTGTTGTTGTTGTTGTTGTTGTTGTTGTTGTTGTTGTTATATTTGGTTTTGTAGACGTTATTTTTGTTGTAGTTGTTATTACTGCTGTAGATGTTCTTGTTGTTGTTTATGCTACTGCTTTTGTTGTTGTTGTTGCCATAAGCCAATGCTCACTCCGAGGCCAAACAGCCGCAACAAACTCCAGCTTTTGCGCCAGTTTGATTGTTATTGTTTTTGCATTGTAGTGTTTGTTGTTGGCATTTAAAATGTCACCACTTGCTTGCGTGTGTTTGTGTGTGTGTATAGGGGAGTGCGTTGAAAGAAGTACAATCGCCCATAAATATACATATACGGACAAAAGAGCAACAACAATATAATTCACACTCAAAATGGCTGGCGGGGGTGCTGAGGTGGAGACTACGAGAGAAAGCTTAGCAATATTGCGCAACGCGAGCACCGTTAGTCTATACTCCTTTATCACCCACATACCTGCCACCACGACTGTGCATGACTGTGCAATGTTGTTGTTGTTTTGTTGTTGGCCGAGGGCATAACGTTTGTGTCGCTGACATATAATCCATTGCCCTCAGCCTTAGCCACGTGTGTGTTTTATTTATTTGACATATTATAGCCACTTTGCCGTTGCTCACTTTGTCTCCCACACACACACACCTGCGAACCTTTGCCCCTCTAAGCATTCGTTGTTGTTGTATTTCCATTGTGTGAGATTTTCTTCGTCGACTTCGGTATATCTGCCTGTCTGCCACAAAAGTGGTAAATAATTTCGCTAAACTGTCAAGTCGTCTACATTCATAAAATAACTGTACTTACCGAAGAGCCTTGACTACCGGTGCTCTCAATATTTGCTTAAATACGACAAAAGAATAGCTTACAGCAATAAAAATGCAATAAAATAAAAGTGATTTCATCGGAGAAAATATATTGAAATAGATTAGAAGATTATAAGCTAATTTCAATATTTTTGTTGTCTTCGAGTTCAACCGTACAACATTTAATACTATGACCTTGCTGTTGGATAAGGTCACTTTCACAAAAATAGCATCGCAACGAAGTATATCAACTTATCTCTGATAATTAGAAAAGCAAACCCCAAACAAACGATTTATGAAGACTCTAAGATCTCGCCACAATATCTATCATTTTATTGCCAAACTCTACCTTATGGTGGCTTTTGGAGGGTTTTAGTCAAATCAATCGACAATCAAAGTAAAATGAGGTGATAGTAACAGATTTCAGACAGCTTGGTTTTCGTAGCCAGACTGAATCCTGGTTTATGGTCAATACCAAGGTTACTGAACTCGGCTGCAATAATCTGAGCAATTTTTTTTTCGATTTTTTTAAGGCAGATAATTACATCTCGCCTTCCTCCATAAAGCTCTGGCAAAGAGCGGTCGACAAAATAATTAACCGCACCGCTTGTGCCAGTATGGAAGCTCGGCTACCGGAGTGCATACCTGTCAATACCAATATCGTAAAATGTATATTGTTCGAGATGGTTTTCAATCCTAGCTAGACAACGATCTTCAGGAAATTCGAATGTTAACCATGAATGGTTGAAATATTTTTTTTTTAAGTAGGTATGACACAGCAAAACACAGGTAATCATCAGTGTTTGATATACGCTTGTCTTTCTGAAGTACATGAAGTGAATTCCTTGTAGAAATGTCTGGTTCCGATACATTCAGAATGTTGGAAAAGGTAAGTATTTTTGTTACCAACTATGAGTCTTGGGTCTATGCTTACGACCCAGAAACAGATGATCAATCCGCCAAATATTGTGGCAAAAGTGAGCCGAAGCTGAAAAATCACGATAAAGCAGGGCAAAAATTAAAGTTATTTTGAGAGTTTTCTTTGATTATCGAAATGTGGTACGCTCCATATTTCTTCCGATCGGCCAACCGGCCAAACTGTCCTTAAGGGGGAACTGTTTTGAATCAATTGAAGAAAAACCTTTCGCACACGTGTACAGGGGTCAAGGAGGATTACTTAGAGGAACACGACTTAGATTTTGAAGAATACCTAACAAATAACACCGAAATATTTGTTGAGAGAAAAGTATCACGAACGACAATATTTTCGTTCTCTCTTTGAACAGTTGCCAATAAATAATAAAATTTTTACTACAGTCTAAATGAAAGTCTAACTAAAATATGCGATATATTTAAAGCATAATATTTTACAAATGTGGTAGTGTGTAATCATTGAGAGAGGAAGCCGATACTGGTGTGTTCATTTTATCTCAAAAAACTCACTCCACCATTGAACAAGTGCATAGAACTACTCGAGGTATTGATGAAAAAGCCGACCAGTTTGGACTTCTGGTATACAACTGTGAAGCTGCTCAAGTCTTAACATTGTAGTCAATGAGACTTGTTATATTCGAAGTCCCAATCTTGAACGCGATGGCGGAATTGGCTCAGTTGCCGCATCAGTGCGTGTGAAAACTGAAGCCTTAGCTCTTGTTGCTTTAAGCAAATGGAAAGAAAGATTTAAACGCCATTACCACGATAGTCGGATTTGCGGTCAAGAATTTTTTATGCCGCTACAACAACAATACCAAGGATTAAATGCCTTATGCAGTGGCCAGTCACTGTGCAATTTAGAAGCAAAGCATCATTTACTTATTTATATCACACAATGAATAAAGGCAAATTGCTCGTTAGTTCAAATTATGTTAATCAGTTATAATGGCAATTAAAAATAAGTAAGGAARGGGTAAGTTCGGATGCAAACGMACATTTCATAMTCTTGCAACTTGCAAGGACTATAGTCTAGAGCAGCAAAAAGAAAAGAGRGCGTAATAGGTGCTTCAGAAGCTCATYATACAAATATCGCCATGACTTTAGTCGCTATTCTTCGACATGTGYAGCGTCTATAGAAGACTTTGAACATGTGTATATCATGTCAGCGAAGCGTCAGCTGTAATTGTGATAAACTTGAGACATTTATAACGAATATAGTGTCAGTCAGTCCGTACAATAGTGGTGACTTAAATGCCTTCTTCTCTCCCATGAAGTAATAGTTCCAGGGGTCCCGTAGGAGATCCCGCATATTTCTGGCAAAAGTATAATTTGGCTCTGGGGTCCATATATCGGTACCTAGTAGCTTGAACAGTTTTGAATGGATTTGATAGTGGAATGGAATGGATGCCACGCTCATCGTCCAATTTTGTTCCCAGCTCCTTTTGAAGCTCTCATGTAACATCTCGCTGCCAACATTTAATGCTTTTGGCGTATTTAGTTATTGATTTATGGGGCAACACTTCGTTTTTTTTATCAAGTTTCATCGAGACATCCCAATTTTGACTCAARTTACAGCTTGCACGGACGAACAGATGGAGACAGACAGACAGTAACCCGAATTTCAACTTGTCTCGTCGTCTTGATCTCCTATTAATWAGGCGGCTGAAGGCCTAGTAGTAAGTGCTGCGATTTCATGTATTTATATAATAAATATTTTATAAATGATTATAAATAAATAAATGATCTCCTACACCTATATATATATAACCCTATATTTATCTCGATTAGTTTTAAGTGATGCATACAACCATTAGGTGAACAAAACTAAAATACTCTGTGGCAACATGTTGCAAGGGTATAAAAATTGTAATTTTAAAACCAACAATGCTTCGAACCACCAGCTCAGCACACCAACCACAAATTAAACGTCATCTTCCGACAAGCAAGTGCATATACATACCTACATGCATATGTATATGTGTGCGTGCGTATGAAGTCACTTTCACTATATTGCAAACACAACCACTTCCATCTTAATAAGTTCTAGCAGAACAAGTATACGGCACGTTGAACATGCAAAGTTGCATGTTGTRGAATTCTTTATCGCTTTGTCGATTTGTGTCGCTTACTTTCAACACTTCGTCGCATTCTTTATGCGGCAACTCAACACTACACATATACACACATAAGTGAGTTGTGTGCAACGGAGGCACAACAAGCGAAGCGTTCACTCATATTTGCTGGCATCTGTGTGTGTGTGTCGGCTTGGGAATTCGCAGGTAAATATTCGTGCTCATTGCAACGCGGTAACTACATAAATCGACTTTTATAGCGAAATGACACTTGTGTCCACAAACATAAATTAGTCGAACTGGTGCAGTAGTTCAAGTGTGCTAATACATACTGTAGTGGCGGCGCGCAAAACACAGAGCGAGAGAGAGAGCGAGAGCACGTCAGCGTGAGGGGTGCGAAAGTTTGCGGACTTGGCAAAGTGAAGCGCGTCAACACGTCAACACTTCAGTATTAAGTAGTCGCTTTGTGTACTCAGAAGCGAAGCTTAACATTTTAGATTACTTTTTTATGACTTTGCTGTTGTTGTTTGGTTTTWAATTTTTATTTTCATTTCTTCTTTTTTGCTATGTTTTAACTATTTTCCATTTGGTGTTGTCACTTTGTGAGTTTTATAGTTGCTGAACATGCGCCCCAACGCGTCGAGAATGGGTTGCTGTATATGCCACATGCCACATGCCACATATGACTATGCCACGCAGTGCCCCGTTACGAAAGCACGTTGGCAAAGGTAAAACTTCACTTTATTTAGCACATGAATTCATTTAAATTTTACAATTTACATGCAATAATGTTGCACAAACAAGCCAARGTGCACACACTTGACTACATAAATGTATAAAGGGATGTGTGTGTGAGTGAGTGTGTGTGTGTAGACCAACCATATGCACCCAAGTGTTGTATGTTGCGACAGGACTAATAATCATAAGCGTCAAAATATTAAGCACAACAACAAAAAACAGCAACAACAAGGAGAAAAACAACAAYAACTCGAAGAAAAACAACAACAACAARTACACCATAAATGCCGTCATAAAACAAAATATTTTTCACACGTCGACACACCGACGTACGTAGCAACGGACAGACGGCTGGACAGACGCTCATGGCAGGCGCTGGCTTTGCAGCGCTCCGCATTTCATTGTTTGCTTGGCAGTTGCTCTTGTGCTTGCTGTTGTTGCGCGCYTCCTTGGTCATACATCATCTCGAGCCGGCAGTGGAGTGTGTATATACATATTTGTGCCTGTATGTGTGTGTACAGCCAGCCGGATACGCGACTTGGCCGCAACCAAGCGCCTCGTGSCACAGACGCTGTCCGTTAGCACTTGGCCGCAATGTGCCGCACTTTCACCACACTCTGTTGTTGTTGTTGTTGTGCATGTTGTTACTACTAATGTTGACGATAAAAATCTCAGACATTTATGTAATCGCCAAACATTACAAGCTACATGAAATGCAAATGGCGGCGGCGAAAATAAACAATCTTCATTTGTTGTGAGCGCACAGTGGGCGAAGAAAGTTGTGGTACGAGTTGTAATCAATATAAATTTAGTAAATTTTTGTACAGAAGAGATCTCTATGAAATTCAGGCATAGAAATATTCTATGAAACTTGAGGTTGCCAGATTTCCAAAAATAAATTATTTTTGTTAAAAACAKAAATAATGTTTTCAAAATTAAAATTAAGCAATAATAATTCAGATATATGTAAATATTCTGCAATAATCTATCATACTATTTTCGATTGTTGGAAACCTTCTTGGGCGTATTTTTAAATTATATAGGTATCGCCTAAAGGTAGGCAACATTTGCTAAGCCAAACATTTCGTCTACTAATTAGCGATTGATAAGTCRATTTCAAAATATTGATATGTCTCTCTATCGATATTGTTGCCGCCTGAATGTAGCCAAAACTTTTTAAGTAAAATTTTGGTATTAAAATCTCATTCGCTTATGAAATTCATTTAATAGGGCAGGCAGTACAAATTTTGATTTTAAAACGTTGCTCTTGCTTCTTATACAAATTTTTCGAATCAAACACCAACACGATTATAAAATTATTCCACCCTAAATGTAGGCAACGTTTTCTAAGCAAATTTCTATATACGGATACACAGTTTTCTACTCGAGAGTGACGTAGTTATAATGTGAGTGAAATTTTACAGCTTTAAAGAGAGTGATCTTATGTCTTGCATAAATTTTTCTATTCAGAAAATGGCTAATCAAGAAAAGCTCTGATTTCGAAAACAGAATATTGATATAGTTATTGAATATCAGTTACTGGAATGACCACCTTTTGTGTCAGATTTACGCTGTTACTAGAAAGTTTTTCTCACGTTTAATGTTTGAAAGTTGAAGGCAAGGCCGATTGAAGAATATATAATCTACTTGTCCACTTTTTGCCTCATAAATAATACTAAATCTGGCTTAAAAAAATAATTTCCTTCAATGCTCAAATTAGCAACATATCTTTACTTTAATTTATTGCTGGACTTCTCGAGCATTTGTAAATGCAAGTAATGTCTCGATAGATCATCTTCCTTTTTCTAAAAACAGCTGCAGGTTTACCCATATTACGAATAACAGGGTAAACTCTAAAAAAGGGTTTCGAAGTTCAAGCCTTCAAATACGACAATAATGTGCGAAAAAGATCAAGGTC
>NW_017535496.1:169379-186137 GCF_001853355.1 Bactrocera latifrons
TATATATCAACGTCTGCTTAAGCTCACCGGCAATACAGGGTGCAAATAAATAAATATGTGCGCAAGGTAGCAGGAACAAATGCTGTACGTTTAGTGTACTTAACTTCCGTTAGAGGTGCCACAAAACACACAGGCACACAAACACACACACACACACACACATAAACATACACTAACAGGAGTAGACTGCTGCCTGCCTACTTAGCGTCGTCGCTGTTTCCTTAAATATCAACAACAACAATAACAATAACTGTACCTCAAACGTGTAGCGGCGTGTTGAGAGACATGTGTATGTGTCAGATACTTATGTACGTAGAATCGGGAAATAATAATGAAAAAGTACGCGCATATGTGCAGCAAGGTATATCCTTTCACCTGGTTGCCTGCCCGTCGCACAAGCGGCTTCGTTAGCTCGGCCGTCGCTTGCAGTGCATACCCGCCGAGTAAAAAACAAAAAGCAAAACAGGAATATTTATTGCTCGACGATTTTACATCGGTTTGTGAGGTCAAAATGTGAAAAATATATAGCGAAGAAGGGGGAAACGTCAGACATGAAAGTCAGCGCACAGCGAATTTTCAAGCGGTTCGCCGTAAAAGGCTCAAAGGCATTCTCATTTCTGCTCACACTCATTTTTTCGAAACAATTTTTTATCGCGTYGCTAGCGATATATTAACGTACAAGTAACAATCACAAAAACAACTTTACTTCAATTTTTTTTTCTTTTTTGTTTTTTTGTGAAATAAAAATGCRTATTTGACTCAATTCGAATTGAGTCTATGGGTGTCAGCGCAGCGGGCCTTTGTCGGTTTTGCTTGAGTACACAAGTGTGTGCATGGATTGCTTGGTAAAGTTTTAAATTTCCTAATAAAGCTATCGGTTTTTAGTTTTCAGAGGAAATGCTTGTAATTCAAAGTGAATGAAGTAAGTAATTACTCTATTTTTAATTAGGAACTTGTTGTTGAACGGGCACCTATTGTACGATGGTAAGAATTAGCTAAATGGTCCTCGATATCGTCTAACGGAAGGCCCAAAAAATGTGCTGTTTCGACGGGATCGGACCAAAGGGAGAGAGCTGTCAGATCAGTAGGCATGCAAAGAGGTGGCCAGGGTCATGCGGGGACTCATTGCACGATATATATTAGATATGTAAGGGTCTATTATGCATAAGTAGGAAATTAATTTGCTACAGTATCCAGAACGACGTTGCACAAGAGTCACTCTCGCTTTTTGCGGCAACTCGAGCTCTTCGTCTCAATATGTAGGTGTTCGAAGGGAGACATCAAGAGGCAATCTGACGTAATTAGGTGTCCAGTGTTCTAACAAGTCTAAAGCTTCCTCGCTTGCATTCCACTGCATCCAGGTGGCCATATCGGTACGGTGTAGTTAAGGACCGGTTTTGTCTCTATCTGTCGTGATCCTACTGCAAATTGAGCTTTAAAGAAACTTTGGTAGACAGCAAAATCAGTCGCTATAGTCAGAAAATGCGACTAAGCGGTTGTTMCCAGGTCCAGGCAATAAGATGGATGGAACTAAGATACATAAGAACCACCTAACTGAGCTGCGGGWACTATTGGCGAGTCACTATCGCTGTACATGACATGACGTTGTCAGGATGGAATCTAATTCCCCTCCTGTTGGATAAACCTGAACGATCCGATTGCTATCTTCCTTCCTTCAAACTATCCAATTTTTGACAGTAAGAGTTTGAACTGTATATAACATAAGCATTTACTATACTTTATTAAATTCCTCCCTCGGTTTCCATGCTGATACATAAGAAATGGAGGATTCAAACTATATTTGTGACTGAACTTTGTTCATGGCAGAGATAAAATCGGAGTTTTACTTTTAAAAGAATGATGGTTGAGAACTCTGGTAAGTTAGGTTCACAACCTGGGAAGTGTGGTTTTAACCAATTCCAAARAAATTGTTGTTCTGAAACAAAAATATGAGAACGTTTTCCTATTAAGTTTCGAGAAATAAGTATTGCTGCAGTGATATGAATTCTATTAGTTAGACTTGACTTGCAGACAAATTGGTTTGTTCAGCGACTGCCACGGTTAGCTGTGCTAGAGCTTTCAGCTGGTCTGAAAGTTGCTTAAATTTGAATATTAAGCTATTTAGTTGGAGAGATCGACACCCATTTCTTTGTTCTCTTCGGACTCCGATTTCTCCTTTTTGGCTTCTTTCTACTTGCCGCAGCAGCACCAGCACTAGTAGCTGGATCAGATGTAGCAATAACCGTTCTTCATGAAATCTTTGAAGGTAGCAACTTCTTTGAACTCTACTCTGCTGGCGACAGCAGTAACCAATAGATTCTTGAAGCCRTTGGCAATACTGTAGCCGRAGCAATAGTTGGGTASCTAATCTGTACTGATACCTTGCTTATCTTCGGACTTAAGGTCCAGGATCTCAGAAAAAAAAGAATGGACCAGAATCGTATACTTTGGTTATGGCCAAGCCTTCAATGGTGAAATTTTCGGCATTTTAAGCAAAGTAGGTTTTGGAGTACAAACTTTATCTTCAGACACCAACACTGTAAGCCTTAACACAAAATTTCTTTGAAGAAGACTGTTCCTACTCTTTCAGGCAGCAGAGCGTACAGGATCTCGTAAAGGACATCACTTAGAATTTATGCCTAACATCTTAACTCAATAAAACATTTTTGGCAGAACCGGAGCAATGTGTGGCATCAGTCAAAGATAACAGAAATGTAAATAATCAAATTTAATAATCGGGTTGTCATAACAACAGACAAGCAGTCACTTGTCTTGGAGTTACCAGCTGCAGAGCAGGATTATTCAGACATTAATCCTTTGTATTCTCGAATATGAGATTGAAATTTATTCCAAAACAGAAACTTCAGGTACTCTGAAGCTATAACATTTTTAAGAATTAAAAATTCAATGGAATAAATTGATTTTGATCGCCCAGTTTGCATGACAGCTAAATGCTATAAGGGTCTGATATCGACGACTCCGACTAATGGGTAGCCTTTTGGTGCGAAAATTACGTGAGGAAAACTTCATGTCGATATCTCAAAACTCTCAAGAGTATATACAAACAGACGAACATAAAAAARTACTCAACTAAATCAACTCAACTCGTCATGCTGATCWTTTATTARTATATTATTTRATTTTMGACTTMTCTGGTTCCTACAARCTTCGYTGCAAACTGAATGCACCCTGTTCAAAGTATAGTASTTGAAAACAACCTTTAAGTTGTACTCCACCTTGAAATCTCCAACTTCCCTGTTAAATTTTGCAGCTTAAATAAATGAGCTGAAGGTTTCTCATTTCCAAATATTGCAGCAAATACTTACTGTAAATGCGGAAATCAGCAAAAACTCTGACTGCACCCATTAAGGTAAACACATAAATATTCTACAGACATTGCGCCGGCCACGTGAGTAGGTGTAAATGAGTTGCCGACGAGTGAGGCGTCAAAAGTTGAGGCTCGCTTTTAGCACCTCATTTCAGCCAACAACAARAAGAAGGTGAGCAAAGCACACACACGCCGCACCAGGGCTCGCGTGCAGCTGAGCTCAGCATATGTGTTTGTGCGAAAATAAATTACACAAACAAAGCATTTGGACTCCGAAATGCCTAAAGCCAAAAGAAGGATGCCAAAAAAAAAGGAAAATGAAAAAAATAAGTAAAAATCAATTGAAAAAGAGCCGATAATGGCAGTGCAGATTCACATATACTACATGTATGTATATGCTCTTAGGTATATACATACATATAAGAATATAGGAGCAAACATCAAGGATTTGGTTTAAAAGCGCTGCCTGCTCATCCAGAACCGGATGTTGATTTGAGCCACAATCTACATATGCATGCATATATTTATTTATATGTGAGCACCTGTTTTACTTACACGCACACACATACACATATAGTTGTAACGGTCGTGTACATGTCCGTAATGTTTAATCCACAGCGGCAAAGTTAGAAYGTTAAATTTGAAATTGATTTGTTATTCATGGCGTTGACTTATGGACTACAGTTTACCCGGCAAACGCACACACGTACATATAAAAACACACACATATACATACACATATAAATGTACACATATAAAAGCCGAAACTGTGGCTGCTACATGAAGCATTATTTGAATTGWATGTAATTTAATGCGAAGCCTATARGCGCACACATACACACATACATGCACATCGTAGAAGAAATTTACCGTACGCCAAGGATATGCATCGAAATGAGCGAGCAATCGATATGCGTGCGAACATCTGGCAACGTTTGCAAATCCCAAGTTCTAGTTGAGGAGCGTAGTTCATGCGTACGGCGGAGAGGTTCATCCAAAGCTCACAGCGTGTGCGTGTGTGTGTGTGTRTGTGTGGGATCAGACCATGTCTTCGTGCCCATTAACGCGTAGTGAATTTAATGCCAGGCATTCGGTAGGAGCCTAAATTACTTGGCTTCCTTAAGTTTGGCACACACTTGTTGGTTTTATTGCAAAGCCATCGGCAAATAAAATTTCATTTGTGAAATTGAATGAGAGTGCGAATTGGCAATTTTTCGATGCAATCATTTTGAGGTGGAAGATACAAATGAATAAATTTAAAATAAATTTAAAGAAGACCAATTGTTAATTCAAATATTTTATTTGGGAAATCAATGGGGAGGGTCATTTGCGGAGGCTAAACTTGATATAACGATAGTGTATTTTTCCGAGATCCTGCTTAGTTGGTCTTAATACTAAACTTGATATAACGATAGTGTATTTTTCCGAGGTACTGCTTAGTTGGTCTTAATATTTTATAGGAAAGCCTCATTGTGATAATGTAGAAGATTCCTCTAAATTCTCTTTACATCATCACTTTACAGTCTCATTCCTATCAAAGAATATATACTCACTGTTAAGGGAGTTCTGCTAAGAATACTACTTCCTTCGATTATAGTTCATTTGATCATATAATATTATATTAGCAAAATTAGCCCCCTAAACAGTTAATTGTCTGGCTTTAAATTCTAGTTCATTCAAAATATCCTTGGGACYTTCCATGATTTTGCGGTCGCTTTCACTAATATCCTGCCGGAAATAAGCGTAACTGCTTTGGATAGTTCTGGGGTTGAATCAAACCTCAAACATCTCATTTTCAGTGTTCTYTGCGACAGAGTGATTGAAACGGAACGGGGCAACACACGTGCTTGGCGAAATGTGATTGTGGGGTGCCCCTACTAGAGTTCTCTCCTCTTCTATGGATCATGTATTAACGACCAACATAAAACCCTTGAGGATCGTAGCTGCCGGCCGATTGCCTATGCAGACCAAGTAGCACTTCTGGTCAAAGAAAAGTTCTTGAGTGTATGAGCTGACGCAATGGTAGCTCAGCGCAAATGAGAAGCAACCGTCTGCAACCAACGAATGCACTGAAGTATCTACGGCTTATCCTGGGATGTCGAATGTTGAAGAGAGAGCAAAAAAAGCATCGATTGCTTTATACTGCTGTAGACCAGACATTGGCAAAAAATGGGGTCTCACACGGAATGTGATCTTACGGCTCCAGGACACCAAGTCTATTATGTTCTATGGAGTCTTTATGTGGTGAAGGGCTCTCGAAAAGACCACACTGGCCAAGAAATTTGTAATAATTCAACGGGCGGCGCTCATCATCATGTGTAGTGCACTAAGGGCCACTCCAACCATGGCACTTAATGTCATTTTGCACATAGTGCCAATAGTTATCGCCAAAAGGTGTATGGATGCGAAAGTTGCTACCAGAGTCAGTTAATCTGTGTTCGTAAATGAACAAATGCCTGAACAGCTGRAAATTCTCACACACTTTGACATTATCCCTAATATCTTGCAGTCGCCCAACTGAACTCTGGAGGCTCTTTCTTCGCCCACGTACTGTCGACGGAGTTGTGGTTGGGACGAAACCTTTGGAGGAGAGGATCCCCATCAATTCCAGTTTCAGAACTCCTGAATATTGCAGGGTTTCCGAARCCAATGTTGCGGACATTAAGGTAGTGGTAAATTTACTGCTGAAGAGTGCAGCCTCCTTCAGAGGAATGACCATCCACTCAGATAGCAGGGCGACAATACTAGCCTTAACTCATTAACAATGTTTTCTGGGCTGCGTTTGATAGGTCAAGGCTTAAAYACTTGGAAGCGCATGCCTTCAGCCATCCAACCGAACTGGTAAGTGGYTTGACGACGTTGGAATCGACCTCTTCGAAAAAAAACAGTGCAATGCTGCATAGAAATCTGTCAGTAAACTTGAGTGGGTCAAGAGAGTGCTGAGCGGAGAAGAGAAATCCCGAGAGGGATCGCCGAATTTGCAGGCTCCATTGATCTTGGTATGTTTTACCGTCGCAGAGGAAATAGATCCATCTCCTGCGATGAGTGGAAACGAATAGCGGCGGCTATATCTCCACTCTTCACGAAAGTGGTCAAGAGAAATTCCGCACCACATCACTGGTGCGAAAGTGCCGCATTGTAACACAGTCTGCATAAGCTGAAAAGATATGCCAATACACGCTGGCATCCTTTTAAAAAGAACCTGTATCAGTGCTAGGAAAATTAGGAGAGGATTTAACTAAAGGCGGTTGCGAACGTAAATCTACATAGTTGCAGGTAGKAAAATGWGGTGGAATCATCTTGACACTTTMTCTTTGACCGTCAAGCTTTCCCCAGACAAACGTTTGGATATCTTGGTAGTCATGCTGTTACGAATACCGCGAGTTGGCTGTAGTAGATATTAGCCGGCTCGATAAATTTGTAGCTGAATCTAACTCTTTACAGATATACRCCGATCCTTTTGCTMCACACTTAGGAGTTCTGGGCATTACAAGGGACAAGCATCTCTAACAGTCTATATAGGAATATTCGCGGTCTCACGTATATCATGGTATTTACAACCCAGAGACGCAAATGAGGTGCTGTGCAAGGTAGCTGGGGATCCAACATTCAGGTGTGAGTTTATGAGTATAACGTGGAAAATGTTCAACAGTCTAGCGAGTGGCACTCAAAAATGCGCTAATATAAAAAACAAGCCAAAACTCGATGAAGGCACTGAAGGCCATCCATCGTAATTAGTTCGCAGTTAATCTTAAAGCGTGAAAATTATCAAATGAATTTGTGCAGCTACTAAACCAACTTTTTAGATTTAAATGCAACTTTTATAATGAGAATAAAAAAAAAAAAGACCAAACGGTCTGTGTTTGAGTTTTTGTTCTCTCCAAAAATAAAATCTTCTCATTTTCCTACTTCCTGCCACCCGCTCTGCGTGTTTCAATAAATAAACTCAATCTCCTTTGACCTTCGCCACCGAATTRTAGCCGAATGACGTCACATACACATTTAATGCTAATACATATGTTAATAACGGTACATTGGAACGCTGGCTGAAGCATCAAATAACTTCCGCTAAACCTTATCCTTTTCTTTCCCAGCCTATGCACACACACACATCCATGTAAATAAAATGTAAATTACATTTTGTGTTAATTTATTCAAAACGAATGCGAAAACAAGCAATAAACGTYGCAACAAAAGCAAAAACAATACCAACAGCCACAAGAGCGGAGAGTGATTTAGCAAAATTAGTTGATATCAGCGGCGTAGCATCTTCCCCAAAAGCGATAGGATCTTTACACTTACGAAAATTAATGCAAATACTGCTGTAGTATAGCATACACACAGGCGCAGAAGTAGCGTGTACTAAGGTCAAATAAATACTTTCCTTTGTAAATAAAAATAGTAGCGATAAAAGATTGGAATGCGTCGCGTACAATGGAAATGAAAAGGGATAAGCGAGTGGCAAAGCGAAAAAGAGAGAATGTGAATGARCGCAGACACAGCCACAGACACACATAAAGGCATGAACTCTTTCAAAGCATGGGTCAGGACACACACACAAATACATTTTTATAACTGACATTRCATAAACAAACAAGTGTGCGAGTGAGCTATTTTATTTGAAATACAGCGGTTGGAGTTCGGTCGACAGTCGTAAAGCTAAGCCGATAAGCATCTATGTTAACAGCGCTTGGACGCGGCCGGACAACCGCTTTCACACATGCAACATTTATATTTCTGTGCACGCATAGCATATATACATACATACATACGGTACAAATGGTGCGCTCAACCCCGACAAAAATTGTCATATTTTATGTCCAACCAACTTTGAGAAAAGCAAATGAATTAAAACCAGACAAAAGCAACACTTCAAAAAAAATCGTGCAGCAAATATTAAAAACAAAAATTTTGAAAAAAGATAATGGAATGTCAATGGCTACATTTTGGAACAATAGTAGGTACCTGAAAAAAAATTTAAAACTTATTCTAGTTAAMAATCAATTCTTGCAAGCCCACATGTGGACAAATGAGAGAGAATGTAGTACACTGGTACACAGTTCTGGTTACTTTCTACAAAACAAAATTTTAGTTTTTCGCGCTGGTCGACCTATAGTGGCAAAAGAATCGAGATCGTCACATGAGCAGCCATGGTATCGGTAAGGAACTTAAGACTYATCAGCAAACGGTTTTGAACCATTTAAAAAAGGCTGGCTACAAAAAGAAGCTCGATGTTTSGTTACCACATGAATTGTCTGCGAAAAATTTAATGGACCGAATTCTTTGCTAAAACGAAATTATATTGARCCAATTTTGAAGCGAATGGTAACAGGAGACGAAGAAGTGGGTCAAATACGACAATAATGTGTGAAAGGGATAAAGGTTTTTCGCCGAGAAACCAGAAAAGTTTTAAACTGATGGAATGATGTCTCCAGCGGAAAAATGTAAAAAAGTTGCCGCCCAAAATGGTACATGTTTGGTTCATTAAAGTTCATTACAGAAATAAGAAAAAAAAAGCAAGTTGAAGTTTACGAGCACTTAGAACTCAGTTTTTGAGATAGCGCCTGAAATTTTACACACCTTTCTTCTTTTATTTTTTCAATCAAATGTATTATGTATTAGTCATTAAAAGTGATCGATCGAAATTAAGACTTTGTATAGAGAAAACTTTTTCTTTTTTTTTTTTGTTTTTTGAAAAGATATCTTCACGAAGCTTGGAATAATTGTCCAATATAATGCTATGGTTACCGAACAAATTGTACAGAGCGGACCAATAGAACTGCCATTCAAACTGGCCAATCAAAATCAAGATACAAATTTTCGAATTCCCTTTTATTCTAAGGAAACCACCGCTGAAGGGTATTTATAATGTTTGTGCAATTGAAGTTAAAGATTTTTCTGGGTTTTCTATGAAAAATAACTGAGCCGTGGAAGAATAAAATAAAAAGAAACTTACAAGCCAATGCAAATCGGATTTTTAATAGGCCAGTAGCAGAAAGCCTTTCAAAATTGTAAAAGTGTCTTCTACTTGTTATTTCGTTGTAGCAGCCGTACAAAAAATAAGTTTGAATCTATTAGTGGAGCCTTTTTTTCAATGTTCTGAGAAAACTTCCTAAAGAAATTTATATGTTCTTCCTCCGCAGAAAATGAGATCTCAAAAAAATTTAACTCCAAATTAAAAAAAATGGCTTTTCGAGAATTTCGATTGAAAATAAGGGTTTTATATATGTATATAGTGAAAATACGGAGAAAAATTTTTTTTTTTTGGTATTTTAAATAAAAAAATACTAAATGTTTACGGCATAAAAAGATAAGTTCACAACAAATTTCCCGAAAGAAATAATGTTTTTTACAAGATAAGTATAAAAACCTAAAATCTTGTTTTTTCATATTTTGCACAATGTTTGAGGTTATGTGGAAAGATCTAATCACAAAAGTTACATAATTTTATTATTATTATTTTTTTTTTTTTTTTTGATCCACAGTTTTGCCATATAACATTTTTCGATAGGACTCGTAGTTTTGCCGAAAATCAAAACTGACCATTTTGAAGCTCTAAAAATTCAATCACGCTCTCCTCCCCCTATTTTTCACAAAGCTTCCGTAAATTTTTTTCTATTTTACTGACATTTTCTGCCTTTTTACTGTGATTTTTTTGCTTAAGAAATTAGCTASCTTGGTTTGTAAGGTGTTCGGTCAGTCTTGAATTTTCAAATAATGAATTTTTTTCGACTAAAGTACACTTTAGGATGCTTAAAATATAGTTTACTTCTTGAATAATGAAAAAAATGTAATGCGTGTTGCGAAAACTTGATATAAAAGGGAGATAAAATTTTTATTTTTTTACAGATAGCACGAGTATCTACAAGTATAATGACCATACACTGTAAAGGGAAAAAGATATTTCCGAAGATTGGACCAATTTTTCAAAATGTCAACAAAAAATAGTTTGTATACACTCAGATACATTTATAACACAATACAAAAGAGATAAATACAATTCCTTTCTTCTGACTCTCAAAATGAATTGTCAGAGCTGTACTAGACTGTTCTAAAAGTTTAATTGGTTACACTCAGTATTATTCCTTCAAAAGATATGTGTCTTACACAGAATAAATTCATATTGTAAATAGATTTATATAYTCGGCAATATTTCTCAAAGACTTCTGTCTTCGTTAGACAATTCAATTTYAAATTTCACTTTAATATGTTTTGTACTCTTTTACATACCAAAAAGATATCGTTTCCTATATTTATGAAGTTGCAATGTGAGCAATGATTCATTACTATTTAATTATGGCCTAATTTATTGATTTCAAAGGCAAAGATTAAACTCAATTTTTGCTGTGAAAGGCCAATGAAAATCGTAATTTGCTCCGGTGAAAGTCTACAGCCATTTACATAAATCGATTGATATAACTATTTCTAATTATGTAAAATTGCTTTTGAAACTGCTTAGAATATCATTATAATTGATAAAATTTTACAACAGTCTAAAGTATGTATAGTTGTACTTTAAGTACAGAAATGACCTCTCTRAAAATATTTCGTAAAAATGTAAACTCTTTTAGAGGCATTCATGTTTAAAAAATCAATGTTCTCATTATAAAAAAAATTGGCTTAATTTCAAACGACGACAAAATCATTAAAAAAATACAGAAACGACATACAATACATCACTATGAATATGGAAACTGTCAAACAGCTTAAGAAACAATCGACTATTGTAAAAGGAGAGGATTACCAAATAGTTTTTGTCCATTTTTCTTAGTTTCATCACCTAGGTTCTTGTACATTTTTCCGGCTCGCAAATGGATCTCTTAAAAGCGAACGTTGAGATATTGAAAAACGACATGTCTAAATAGGTAGTAAATTTTAAAAGAGTTAAAAGAGGATCACCCTAATACCAGTTTTTCACATGATAAATATTTTACTAACAAATACATTCACAAAAAACTTAATCGCAACCACTCATATTTTAGTTATTATTATTATTAAAAGCCAATTGAGGGRCAAACAGATGTGCCTTGTTGCTACTTCGCTGTATTCATAATATATAAATTCGGTTAAGTGCATTACCCAGTTGAATGAAGTTCAGCGAATCAAAAAAAAAATAAAAATAAAAAATAAATAAAGCACAAAAAAAATAAAAAATAAAAATATTTTTTAAATTACTCACTTAAATGAAGTAGATAATGAGCACGCGAACCGCCGGGCGAACAAATTGAAAGTAGGTTAAAAAGTGCTCATTCACACGCCACGAAWCCACTGCGCCCCAAACAGCACTTGCCACATACCACACACCCGCCTCTCATTCGCGCTCCTCCGAGCTCCGAGAGTGCTGTTTTATTCCAGTAAATTAGTTTTCCTACTTCAATCGTGCAGCTTATCGATTTCAATTTAAAATTGTGCTTTAAATGAGTTCGTTCCCTTTTTTCCCTTTTCTCTCTCTCCCTCTCTCTGAACCTTTTTCTTCGTTTAAGCGCTTGATTTCGATTTTGATTTTGCATCATTTTACTTTCCCTTCATTCATTAATTGTTTTTCCATASAACCGACACCACTACGCCTCCAGCGTTGCCCCGCATCAAATCTAGTTAATATTTCGTGTTGTTATTGTTGTTACTGGTGCTTTGCTCGCGCTCACAGCGGTTACCGACTGCCACGAAAACGATGGTTGTTTCGCATTTAATGCAAAAACTTTATCGTTTAATTGAATCGGCAAGGGACCGGTGCTGRCACAACTCCATACACACACGCATATATAAACACATCGTATACATACATACATTCATCTATTCATTTCTACCTAAGCATAATCATATTTGCATGCTCTCACAGTTTTTCATGGAAAAAAGTGTTTGAATCCGATTCTTGCTCCCCTCATTTGAATACACGTGCTGCTGCTTTTGCTATATAATTTCACTCAAACACACATACAGTTATACACGTGAACAAGTATTAGGTATTGTTAATTCTTAAACTGGTCAACCGAAGTCTCAAGGACACTGCCAAGTATCGAATACTTGTACAAAGGGCAATCGAGTGACTGAAGAAATCCATAATTGTCTTTGTACTCTTGTGGCAAGCAATAAAAAATATTCACATTTACATAAATATTCGATTTTATTGCGGTGAATTCGAAACGCTTTTGGGTCATTGTCGGTCAAGAAGCGCCTGAGTTTACCTTTTGTGATTTAAGTTTGAAAGGCATTCGGACTTACGTCAACAACTTTATATTCTGGATGGCGTCATTTGTTCAGTATATTTATATGTGTGTAACTTCTCCGAGCAGTTGAGTTTAATTAACAATTGAATTTTTTAACAATTTCGCATTAAAATTTTGTAATTAAATCCTATAGAAATATCCTAGAAATATTCCTATAAATACATCGAAATTAATTTTTTAACCCAATTTTTTGAGAGCCCTCCTCAAAGCCAAGGCCGATCAGGAAATAAATATTAATTAATGTATATATATTGCTAAATATTGTATATATTACTTTTATTTTTTATTTTTTTTAATTACAWTTTTACGCATCGCTTATTAGACTCTTTACTACTAAACGCTCTGCAAGCGCCTAAGGGTAGGCAACACTTATTTTCTATCAGATTAAGCCGACTCCTTTCGCATTCTATTTTAAGAAGATGACTATTGAAATAAATTTCAAATCAAATATGGCTAGTATTAGCTACTATAAAAATACCGTAATTTCGGGTTCAGAAAATGAATTTTTTCGGGATCCCGAAAAAATTTACATAGACATATTAAAAAATGCTCAGTAAATTTGTTTAAAAAAGTGTTGATAATGGATTTCAAATGAAAATAAAAGTAAATGAGGCTAAAATCAACTACTATATGAATCACGATTTTTCGGGATCAGAAAACTTATTTTTGAGGCGTCCCAGAAAATTTACAAATCCTATGTACATTTTTAAGAATATAAGAATTCAAATATAAATAAATGACACTTAAGACAAGTACTATATGAATCCTGAAATCTCGGGGTCAGAAAATTAAATTTTGCGGGATCCCGAATTCCTATACATATTTAAGAAAATAAGAATTTGAATGCAAAAAAATTAATTCACACTTAAGTCAACTACTGTATAAATCCCGAAWTTTCGGGTTCAGAAAATGATTTTTTTCGGGATCCCGAAAAAATTTACATAGACATATTTAATAATGTTTAGTAAATTGGTTTAAAAAAGTGTTGATAAGTTTTCAATGTTTGCTAAGTAAAATAATAATTATGTAATAATTAAAAAAATACGTACATATGTAGTTAATACTAATTGACGAAAATTCAATACGAATATTTGTACATATGCATGTATGTAAATACATATATTTATGAGTATGAGAATTTTAGTATAGTGAAGAAGTCAACTTAAATATGCTGTTGCTACATTGCTTTTTCAAACCACCTGTAGTTTTATTTGTACCGTAATTTGGAGAATCAGAAATGGATATTTCGGGATCAGTATAAATTATTCTCTGTGGAAAAAATCTTTCAAAAATTACTGAGTTTGCTTAGATAGCAGCACTACATTACCTTCCAAAACTAGAGAAAAACTTTCAACAAAAATAGTTCGGGATCCCGATATGTTGTGTTTAAAGAGCGACGTAAAAATGCTAGTGTTTTACAAGTTAGCTCAATTACAGCAAGATACGATAGAKATAATTGTATAATATTAATACCATAATTTCGGGATATCTATACAAACATTTCAGGATCGGATTCGGGATTTTCATTTTTAATTAGAAGAACGCCAAGTTAAGCTAGTATAAATCATCCATTTTAAGTGAAACACCAAGCAATCCATTCCCAGTTATTTTACACTTTTCAGTTTATTAAGACTCTATCTTCTTAAGAACTTAAGAATTTAAAGTTCAAGCGAAACTAACCTGCACTATTTCAAGTATACTTAAGGAAATCAAAATGAAAGCTTTGTGGGATCTAATGATGGAATAAATATAATGAAATTTAGGAGGAGGAGTGCGATAAATCAAAGAAGAATTATAGATGAAGCAAGTATATAATTAACTACAGCATTAGCTCCATTAAATAGAAAAATTCTATGCAAGAACTGAACCTAAGCCCCTCGACTTTTCGAAGCAACATCGCTTCGCTCTATGGGCTCTTGAAAAGTTTCAAAATGATCCGACGTTTTATACCCAAATTTTGTTCAGCGATGGTTTAATGGGTATGAGAAAAAGTAAAGTTGCCGCATTTGCGACGAAAAGCAACCTGAAGGGATTCAAGAGCTGCCACTTCATCCAGAAAAAACCAACGGTTTGATTTGAAATGTGAGCCGTTGGAATAAACGGTCCACATTTCTTCAAAAATGATGCTGCTGAAAAGGTAACCGTCAATGGGGACTGTTATCAAACCATGATAACTGACCATTTGATGCCTGAAATTGGAGCTGCTGATCTCGGCGATATTTGGTTTCAACAAGACGGCGCCACTTCTTACGCATCGCATTCATCAATGGATTCATTGAGAACACTTCGGTGAGCAGTTAATTTCACGTTTTTAACCAATCATTCGCCAGTTACCAGTCGAAATACTCGAAATTATATACACTATGTGTAGGAAATTGTTCGAGTAAGTTTTGACTTTTGTAATTTGACCAGTAAGTGGGCGATGCCACGGTTCATAAAGAATTTAGTCGGCAATAGTCTAAACAAGAACTGTCTCTTATACACATCTAGATGTGTATAAGAGACAGATCCATATTCCTTCAAAAGTGATGCCGTTCTTGCACCAATGATAACCGGCCATTTGATGCCTGAAATTGGAGCTGGTGATCTCGGCGATATTTGGTTTCAACAAGATGGCGTCACTTCTTACGCATCGCATTCATCAATGGATTCATTGAGAACACTTCGGTGAGCAGTTAATTTCACGTTTTTAACCAATCATTCGCCAGTTACCAGTCGAAATACTCGAAATTATATACACTATGTGTAGGAAATTGTTCGAGTAWGTTTTGACTTTTGTAATTTGACCAGTAAGTGGGCGATGCCACGGTTCATAAAGAATTTAGTCGGCAATAGTCTAGCTACTAGAATGTCATGAAACGCATTATGGCTGGCGATGAGTCTTRGATCTATACTTACGACCCAAAACAGACGTTCAATTGGCCGAATGTCGTGGCAAAGTTGTGGTCAAAAATCAAGGCTATGTTGACAGTTTCTTCCATTATCGAGGTTGAAGACTTCAAACTTGAGTCGCTAGACGCATTGAAGGCTATTTTTTGCAAAAAAGTAATAGCACAAATTGTTTATACGTCTTTTTGACTACGCACCTTTCTTATTTTTTAAATAATATTTTGTATTTTTTTTTTTTATGTAAAAACTTTAAAATTGTTTCTAATTAAAGCCCTTCTAACAGTCAATTCTCTTTCTATACCGCTATTTTTCAAGCGAAAGGTGCGAAGCAAAAAGTAATTATTTTCAATTAAACCCATTTCAATTAAAGTGACATAAATAAATCTTTTTTGGCTGCTTCCGAAGCTCGTTTATTGTTTTCAGCGCCGCAACCAAATACGCAAATTACAACAAAATAAATACGAAATTATTATTATTTGCCGGTGGTTTTTACTTATTTATTTGTGTTGTTGTTGTTGTTGTTGCCGTAATAATGCTGAATGTTTTACAGCTCATAATCGGCGATGTTATCCGGCGTGTGAAACGCGGAAAATCCTAAACTCACACAAATACGAATCAGCACTTCGGGAAGTGCGAGTAAATGTGCGCTTAATGTCGACTTTCATAAATCATAATTTAATTTAAAATTAAATGCATTGTAAATAAAATAAGCAACCAACAACAGCAACAAAGCAAGCCAACAAATTCATAAGGGAAATAAAAATTTGTGTGCGTGTGTGTGTGTGTGTGTGTGTGGAGTGAAAAAAGAGCGCGAAGCAAAAATAACGTGAAAACGGCAGGCGGCAGAGTCATAAATTCCGATTTCGGCTTACAAACAGAATTACAATGATTACCAGCTGGCGGAGTGAGAAAAAAGTGCGCGCTCTCACACCCACACTCACACACACGCGCGCGCGCGCAAATACACAACAAATGCGCAAATAAATGCGGCGACGGACACTAGCGGGCGCGCGGCAGTCGTAATCGGCTAAAAAGTTGAGCGCCGGATTTGAGAAAAAAATCGGCGAAAAATATGCCCAAATAAATGGGTGACAACGTCGAAAAGTATGGCATACAAATTTCAAAATAAAAATAAATAAAAAGAGGCGCGAATGAAAGCAAATCAAACCACAACAGCAATCGCAATAATGAAAGTGTCCGACAATAACAACAACAWCCAAAAATAACAGTAAATGCAAAAGGGCAAACGCTTAACTTTTCGTAAACACCTTTTCCGGTTGGCACTACAGTACAAAAGCACTAAAGCGCCGAAAA
>NW_017535496.1:187783-188619 GCF_001853355.1 Bactrocera latifrons
TTTTTGCGTTGAAAGTGTGTGGCAACTGCCGCACTTCGTATGATTTATATTTTTAATAAGCCGCCGCACTTGGCACTGATTGCTTTTCGAAAACTCACAGTCAATTGTAATTACAAAAGCGCAAAAGGGTTTTGGTGTTGTATTGTTTTTGGCTTTGTTRTTTGATAAAAATATGTATTTATCCCTTCTTTTGTCTATTTTTTTTAGAAGTTGAACAAATATCTGCCGGATTAGCGGAGGTGGCAAATAGAACTCAATAGCGCAGTGTAATCTATGCTTCAGTTGTTTATCAAAGGATGTTCAGTATTATAACGGTCCTTCACCATAATATTACTTATRACAACTTAACAGGTGATCCAATTATAAGTACATTTTTCAATAGTCTGTTTTGACATATCGCGCGTGAGTCATGGCAAGCTGTCATGCCATTTTGAAAGCGTACAAAATACGGCTTGTTCAAGAAGCGATGTCGCTTCGCTCTATGGACTCTTATAAAGTTCCAAGAAGATCAGTTGTTTTCGAGCCAAATTGTGTTCAGTGATAAGGCAGTTAGCAAAATTGCCGCAATTTGGGACGAAGAGCAACCTAAAGACATTCACAAGCATCCAGAAAAATCAACGGTTTGGTAAAATTTGTTGCCAATGGCGTCCTCGGTCCAGTTTTCTTCAAAAATGATGCCGATGACAACGTAACCGCCAATGGCAACCGTAATCGCGCGATGATAATTTGCTACTAAATGCCTGAACTTGAAGCTGGTGATCTCGACAACATTTGGTTTCAACAAGACGGTGCCATTTCCCACACATCGCATCAATCAAAGGATTTATTGAGAGAAC
>NW_017535496.1:189795-209007 GCF_001853355.1 Bactrocera latifrons
TTCGACATAGCATACAAACGAATGGAATAGGGAACAAGCTGTGATATTGTTAGACATTACAGCAAACTGGGGATATCATTCAAAGATTGCTGTATATGCTGCTAAGAGGTAGTAGAAGAAGAGACAGTACAACATCATCTATGTGTATAGGAGATATACCACGATAGTCGCGTTTAAAAGGTAATTACATMTGCGCTTMATATGCCCYCAAAAATCTTGGCAWTAACAGAARAAAGAGTGTAAAGAACGCATTGACTTCAGAGCTCTTTGAATCTGGAACTTCTTGAGAAGAGCCATAAAATGTAGTTTACGAGCCAGACCATGTCGACCATCGGCTCTACACAGTCGTAATCCGCCCCTATTAACCTATGGTGTATTTATACGGCGTGGTACAGGTACAATAAAAACTAACTTAACAAAGACTATGGAAGACATATCACATATCACATACAAATGAGATATGAGACAATACTTACGACCAGCCGACCCATGATTTTAAACCATTTGAGCCAAGCTAGGCATCACTACGAGCATAGCTAAGCTGCCCCAGGCCATTCGGCTTCTTAAAGGGTTGTTTGAATGCAATGAACACTAAAGGAGYAYCTCAAGTCAGTACAGGATATACTASAAAGTTAYTTMAGGGTAATGTTGATGGTGGACAGACCAAAAAGTTCCAGCTTCGAAGCAATWGGGACTTTAGTATCATAGTAGTGGTCATCACAGGACCCCTACCCTTAAGATGCCTTCCGAAAATGGGAAAACTATATTTGGAAGGAATTGGATGGATGATGAGACGCCGGAACAATATCTATGCAAATACCAATTCTGCAGCCGGATGTGAAGGAATATATTCCATAGATCCGCGAGCTTGTCTAATAGATATATAATTTTCTCCTCGATGTAACAATATTTAAAAACTTTTTTGACTCTAAAAACAAACGCATCAATACTGGTGTCGAGAGATAGTCTTATGAGTAGTCATCGGAAATGTCCCACAATCTAATGATTTTCGCTTCAAAAATTATCCGTAACTGAAAAAAAAATCGCTAAAGCCATCCCACCTAAAGCTTATAACAAGTGTATAGAAAGTTTATGTAAACGTTGGCAGGTTTTCTTTCGCTCAGGAGACTATTGTGAGGACGATAATGAAGATTTATATTGAAATAYGTGAAAATATAGCTTTTTTTCTGTCAATCCGGGTCAATTTTGATCAAATAGAAAACAAGCTTTGTCTAACCGGCTGAAATTTGTAACCTCATAAACCGAAAGAATGYGTCATTACTTTTTTGTATTTTATTTGAAGTAAACGAAGTTCGTTCGCAGATATTTCGCTRAAATTCACATATTTCCTTGGAGACTTGAATTTATTCCCAGAGAGTTTTTTTGTAATTTCGATATTTTCTATGCGTTCGAGACACTCTCATAGACACTCACTGCCCCAAAAGGGAAAGGAAGTGCAATACTCGGCAATTTGGTAAATAGGAGTACTCGAGCATGGCAATAGGAACTAAATATAGATGTAGATGAGCAGTTGTTGCTTTYGTATTTGTGATGAAGTAAATACAATGACGCAGTAAAAGGGTAAAACGAATGTCCTTGAATTACTTATGCGACGCTACTAAGGAAACCGGAGACAATAAACGAGTTGACGAGTTGGAAAAAAGCTAGAAACAAAGAGCAGCACCCACAAACACACACACACACACAAACTTGCATATTTTTAGGAAAAGCACAGGAAAAACACGAGGATAATAATAATAGAGGCGAAATGAATTGCAATGAATCGCTACAAATTTATACCCACACACACATGCACACAGATACACACATACATATACACTTATATAGTGCAGTGCTTGGCGAGGGCAACGGCCAAGGCCCTACGCTGGCAGCGAATTCAAAGGTACGAAGAATGGAAAAGGAAATGCTCGTGCATAAAAAATGGCGTAGCAGAAATCCTTGAAGCGAAAGAGCATAAGCATTAAAATGCTGACAAAATGCGTAGTGACATCAACGAGTGACAGCCGGCAACAACAATAAGAAAAGCGAAAAATACATATAGATTAAGTATAAAGKGAGCATAAAGGGCGTTGGAGGCAAATAATAGCAACGGCTGCAGGAAAGGGCAAAATTACAATTTTTATAAATTTAAATGTAGGCAATTTGTTACGGTCGCCGCACGACGAACGCCAAGTAACTGGCAAGAAATCAGAGCGTCCAAGGCACACCAAGCGCCTACACGCCCACACATACAGGGCTAAGAAAAGGGTAGTARCCAAACTGATGGCTTGCCGAAGAAAGGCGTGGAGCAGCGAGATAAAAAGGTTGTTTAATTTAAGAAATTAAGCCACTTGTCCGCCAAGTGTTGKCCGAGTTGGCGGTGGCAGACGGCGGAGAGTCTTAGACATGCCGCTTGCGGTTAAGTAATAGTAAGCAATATGACATTTGTTGTTGTAGTGATGTGAGTATTTGTTTTTTGGATACTATTTTTTTATTGTATTAGTACAATAGTTGAAAGAATGCAGATTCACTTTTCTTTTTGCTCGAAGTGACAGCGGAGAATATAAGAAAAGAAAAACCTTTAACAAAAGCTATAATACCCTTAACAAATACACAAGATTTCTCAGAAGAGCTTCGAACATCCGGTTTCTATGTCAGCTATACAATTTTTTCGCATGTGGCCTTATCTTCTGCTTCTTCATTGGCGTAGGGACGGTTTACGCGGTTATAGCCGAGTTCTCAGAGTAGTCATGTCCTTCTCCGTCTCGCCTTTACAGCGGAGTGGAGGTCTTCATCCTCATCTTTTTTTTCCGGATGCGTGAAATACTCCCAGAGCTGTAGAGTTTTGTAACCATTCTTACGACATGACCTAGCTAGCGCAGCCCCTATCTCTTAATTCGCTGAACTATGTCAATGTCGTCACATATCTCATACAGCTCACCGCTCAATTGACTGCGATATTCACCGTTGATAATGCGCAAAGGATCATAAATCTTTCGCAGAACCTTTCACGAACATATAGTGCGTGGCGATCCTTTTTTCACGGATCTTTTACAAGGTTTGGCGGRTGGTAAATATCTAGTCAGTTGTTAATTTTMCAAGCCTAAAACCACACTGRTGAGCTATAATCGGYTTGTTGGKGGTGGGCTCAATAGAACCTGATATGCTATGTGGTGGAGGCTTAGGTTTGAATAACTCGGCCAGGAATCCATCGGTCTCGGCTCCTTTGCTGTTCTTCAGGCGGCTAACTCCTATTCAAATATCATCTTATTCGGGCAATGGAAGATCTATTTCACCATCTCTAATTGTTACACTTTCACTGCCATTCAATAAGCTGCAGAAGTGTTCCCTCCATAACTTCAGTAAGCTCTGAACGTCAACCCCTAGATCACTACTTTGGGTCTTGCAAGAGATGAGATCTCGTCAAATGCTACACTACAAAAACTTTTATTAGGCTCCGATATCGGCAGTTCTGATAAATGATAAATAAAAGCACCTTCTTGCGAAATTTCAGAGCGATGTCTTCAAAACTGACTAAAGGACGGACGAATATCATCCATCATGACTAAACCGACTCAGCTTGTTACGCGGATCTTTTATATAGTAAACATTTTATAGAGTCTCCGACGGCTTCCTTCTGGGTATTACAAATTCCGTGTTAAACTTAATATATCCTAATATATCCTGTGGAGGGTATAAGTACAACAATTTCGGTAAGTTGAAGTGTGTGTTTTAAGTAAGCTTGGATCTCAACTTCTTTACTTCCTCCGACAAAGTTCATATAGCCCAAAAGTATAGAGTTTATTATATATATTATATATATTAGAGCTCATATTATTACTAGTTTAGTTCTTTGATGGGCAGTAGGAACTGCGTGACCTTACAATATTTCTCTACGATTCAAGGTATATTAAACTTGTCTGCACTATAACTACTTGAAACACCAACATATCATAGAGTGAGATCTTTTCTATGATCGTTCTTATAGTAAATATATCTGCTTAATTTCTCAGAAGTCTACTTTCTAATAGAGCACCACATCTTCCCTTAGATTCTACTCCTGAAAAGCTGATCTGCAGTTTATTTATTCTGGACACCACAAGAACATGGATTGATACCACTTCTTTCGTTCTATCTCTAAAAACTTGTTTGCTCTATAGAAGCTTCGAATAAAGGTCCAAAAGTGTCTAGCGAATACCTCTAATTCCCGTTGAGCTCATCTGTCCTGTAGTCGACTTAGTTTTGAAACCCAAATAAGTACCAGAAAATATAATTTGAAAGCTGCAGTGACATTTGAAAAATTAGAAGGTGTACTTAAATGTGACTGCAGTGATCGGGAGGTTTGAATTTAAAGTTATCTCATAACAGAGCCTCTTCCACCCTGGTAAAATACCTTTGATACACCATCGAACATTTTCAAAGGACTTTAGAAAGTTTACAGGCAATTCGATAGAAAAATACGGAACGAGTTGCGGCACGAAAAMATTTCTAATGGAAGGTAATACTGTCTTATCGACTTCAAGCTCTGAGAAAATAACTAAATAATAATAGTATTTTAAAAAGTAAAGATCAAACGAAACCCACTTCATTTACGCTCTACAAAAGCAGGGTATACAAGTCAAAGACGTGCCGGTTGCTTAGTCTACTTAGACATTCTGCTTTTATCCCTACATTCCACATATCTCTTTGCGTACAGTCCGTCCGATTACATTGCGAAAATATGCAAAATTAAGCAAAATGGAGAGTTTCGCTTTGCAATGAAAGCGCATAGACAATACAGCTACTAAACCAACAGCAACAACAATAACAGCGCTCACTACTTTCTCCGCAGCATAAGATGGCGAAGAAGCACAGCGACGCTCATGCAAATTTATGTCAGAGAGGAAAAATATTAGGTTTTCATGTCATAAATGATATAATTTTATGTAGCAACAACAACAAAGCGTAAATTTAGAACGAGCGTRGGGATGATAGTGAAGGAAGCTGCAGCGGTATACAAATTTACATAATTTTCTATGTGTGAGTGTGAAGCATCACAGTTTTATGCGTCTACAAATGGATATGCTCCCATATCCTTTTACTCCGCCCACCAGCGTTAGGTCCTACCCGTTATGCGTGTTGGTCATTAGCATTACAAATTTTTTTTTTTTTTTTTTTTTGTTGCATAATAAAGAGTTTGCAATAAATTTGCTGCTCCGTTAGCGCACACAACAGATCAACATGACATAGCTATACACAGACTATGCTTTACAGTAAGCTTTATAGTAAGTACACACCCTTTTCTCCCTTTGYTTGGCTTGTTTGTGTGTAGACACAACTATGTGAGCAAGCAGAGGGAGAAAAGTACTTTGCAGTTCTTCTTGCCACTAATGTCCTCTTTTCAATTTGATTCCTTTTCATTACACAGCGCGACAATAAAGGAGGAAGAAAGCGTTTGGACCACTACCTAATAATTAGCTCGCTTATTTTGCATACAACAACAATGGAATACACATATTCATTAGTGTAAACAGCTGAAAATGCTTTCAAAAATTATGCCGTTACAAAGAAGAAGAGAGCCTTTATATCTACCTCGAGATCCAGCACTATTTTTTTTGGAGAAATCAGTTTTCAGCGCATTTCCGAAGAGGTTATATAGAGACTTGCGAATAGTTTGGCAAAATCTTGATGAATTTCWGGCTATTGTTAATTTTTTTAAGAGAAAAAATTTTCGAATAGAAAATACTTAGACAACTCGGTTAAGTACCTGCTTAATACTGTAAGTCCGTAAGCAGTCGCTAGTCATTATTTGARTTGATATTTYGAAGTAAAGTCTCAATTTTTTAGAAGTCACTATTGCAATCTGTGAGTTAGCAGGTCACAAAAGTAAAAATATTTCTAGCTGCCATTTAGAATATACCGACACTTACTTATAGAGATCATAATAGGTATTAATCAGCGGGATGACTACTGGCTGCAGGAGAATTTTCTTATATATAAATAGAACCTTCGGTCCGTGACCATCAGATTTCAACTGAGAAAGAGGGTTCAGAGTAAATTTAGAAAGGAATGGTTGGCTTAAAAGTAAGCTAGCTATTGGCAAAACTCTAAATATTTTACACGGAGGGTTCGAAAATATCGACTGAGTTGGTGGGGAGATATACTGTTCAGAGTTAGGCATAAGGCAGTATTTTAAATTGCCGGATCACTGAAGCATATTTCAAGTTGAGGCCTTTGCTATTACGAAAGCCGCAGAGCTGGCCTCTAATGCACCTGCAGGCAATTCCAGCTTTAACAGCTGTTCCGAGAATTGATAAATACGTTGGCACAAGTATATTGGAGCCAAGTGAATTACTTTGAAGGGGACGTCATAAACTTTGAAGAATAAATTAAAAAATCTTACCTTATCTTTTACCCATAGTAGTACATATTTAAAACCACTAGGGGATCCGGCCACGCGTCGCAGTGGTATACATTTTATACAATTATTCATGTCATAAACAATACAGTGAAAATTTTATTTGAGCTTTAATTTTGAATATGTTCATACCAATAAATTATATTGGAAAAACTAATGAATTTAAGGCTGCTTTCTCAATGTCTGGTTACCAGCCTTTCTGTCCAGTTAATAGAATTGTCCGCTTAATAGCTTTCACTTTTTTTTCACTTTCACTGAATTTTTTATTTATGCATGTTTTTTACCATCCTATCTTCTAGTTTGGCTCCAACTGGATACAGTGTGCTGAATTTTATTGAAATCGGTTCAGTAGTTTAAGAGTCCATCGCGGACAAACAACGTGACACGTGATTTTTATATTAGATTGTCAAAAAAGTCTTGCGGTATTTTCGCTAGTTGGCGCTGAGAGCGCGTGGTTCTAGTTTTATTCATCGCATCGGGTCACGCTATACCTTCTTGGAAAGCTCATTTCACGCGCTAACACGTGTTTGATTGATTGTCGTTTCTTTTATGTCGTTCGTGAGTTATAGCGTCGCAAACATGGAGCAAAATAAAGAGAAAATACGGCATATTTTACAGTACTATTACGATAAAGGCAAAAATGCATCTCAAGCCGCCAATAAAATTTGTGCAGTTTATGGACCCGATACAGTTTCCATTTGCACCGCACAACGATGGTTTCAACGTTTTCGTTCTGGTGTAGAGGTGGTCGGAGATGCGCCACACTC
This sequence comes from Bactrocera latifrons, assembly GCF_001853355.1. Classification (NCBI taxonomy): domain Eukaryota; kingdom Metazoa; phylum Arthropoda; class Insecta; order Diptera; family Tephritidae; genus Bactrocera; species Bactrocera latifrons. The sequence continues at coordinate 196,960 of NW_017535496.1, forward strand.
CGGAAGGCCTGTCATCGAAAATTGCGATAAAATCGCTGAATTGGTCGAAAGAGACCGGCATAATAGCAGCCGTAGCATCGGTCAAGAGCTGGGCAGGAGTTATCAAAAAAAATTTAATGAACAATTGAAAATTCAATAAAATTACCGCAAGAAATACTGCAAGACTTTTTTGACAACCTAATATTTACAGCAATTTGATCCGTCGGAATTTGTACTGTCTAACAAAGGTACAACTGACAACTTATTTTGATTTCATTTCAGGTTAGCGACTTCAGAGTACATAAAGTTTGACACAAGGTTTATAACACCCAGAAGGAAACGTCGAAGGCTCTTCAAAGCACATACATATTATACATATTAAAGAGAATTGTGACGAGCAGAGCCGATTTAACCATGTTCGTCAGTAAATCCCTCCATTTTAGAGGTATCACCATGAAATTTTGTACACGTACTTTGCTCCCCAAGAAGCTGCTCATTTGTTGGAACCGTCGTTATCGAACCAATATAGCATATAGCTGCCATACAAACTGACCGATTAAAAAAAATTCTTATATGGAAACTTTTTTTTTAAATTTTCGAAGCGAAATCAAACATCGGTGCAGCCGAATTATGTAAATTTTTCTGCACCTTGTTACCAAATCATATTCATAGTTTCTGCAGTGGAAATATAGAATGAAATATCTTTTTATAAAAGAGTTTAGAGTTGGAAGTTTTGTTTACGAAAAGCTGCTGCTTGTAGAAATGGGTCTTGGTTTTCTTGATTAAACTTCTGTTTCCAAATTCTCAAGCCATTTATACTTTATGGCGACTTTATTTAACCTACTTATTTCGACCAAAGAAGTRGAGTACACGAATTTCTTCTATTCTTGCTCAATTTATGGCGCTTTATGACTTTATGATCCACCCCACAGCAGTCAAAAATACAGAGAATTATAACAAGTGTACAARGAAAGCGCCCAATTACTAGTAATACAAAAATAAGCATCGTAAAAACATAAACAAAGTAATAAAGCAATAAAGTAGCGACAGAGTGACGCAAAAGCGGGTGTACCCACACGCCAAAACCGTSCCAGAGCCGCTAAGSCGGAAAGTASGCAGCGYTGGCWGCACTGGCAGCGACTACGCAATGTGTTTGGATAACACTTTATTAACTTGGCATATTGATTTCCTAATGACAAAACTTTATTACTTCATTAATAGTCGCCAACTAAACTTCCAGCAACACGAAACATTTACACCAAATTGTTGTTGTTATTGTTGTTGGCGCAGCACTGCGCGTCGTCCACTTCAAATCCTAGTTAAGTCAGCGAAAAATTAAATTAGCCGCAAGTCGAAATGAAATTGAAGCCGATGCTTATGCGTGTGCGTGTGCGTGTGCGTGGCTTCAAGTCATTTACATATGTATGAGTGTGTATATGTGTGTGTGCGTACACAAGCGACGTGTGGGGCACGTGTGAAAGTTTCGGTTTGTACTTGGCATTAAATGGTCGCCAAGTTKAGACGCCGCACCGAGCATCCAGCAGGCCAAAATAACAACTTGGTGCTGTCGTGGTTTTACCGCTCCTTCTGCGTGGAGTAGCACTAGAAATTCTATAGCTGTGTGCTAGGGCTCATGTGTATGATTGTGTGTGTGTGTGTGTCGGCACGCAGACCATATGCTTTGGGGTATGTGCGTTAATCCAATGTCAGACTATAAATTTGCTTAGCTTAAGCATATTACTGGCATAAACGCTTATTTCAATATGTCAAAACGTTTTCATACACACACAAACTCACGCAAATGCATGCTATTCACACGCACACACACTTTTGCATTTGCTACACAAAACATTCATGCTCTAGATTATTGGACTGTGTGCGGCTCCTAATGTCGCCAAGACACAAAGCTAACCGTTTATCTGGATTTAGTCGTTGACAGATGATGAAAGTTGTCCACTGAATTTCAAACATTTGAAATTTATTTTAAAAAGCAGAAAAAACGATAACTTCGGTTGCATCGTTGCTATAATAGCCTTCACGAATACAAAAGTCCACATAACATTTTTTTTATTGGTTTTTTATGACAGCTATGTGCTATATCGGTCCGATCTGAACAATTTGCTCGGACATTGCACCGTTGCCTTGGATAACATGCCGTGTCAAACTTGGTGAAGAACTCTCATCAAATGAAAAAATTTTCCTATCATGGACTGAATATTGATTATACAGTTAGTACGGCAGGTATATGCGATAGTGGTTCGATATCGACCATTCTGACAAATGAGCAGCATCTTGGGAAGAAAGAGAAGCGTGCACAATTTCAGATCAATAGCCAAAAAAATGAAGAACCAGTTCGCGTATATGCAGACGGACATGGCTAAATCGATTTATTACGCCACTCTGAKCACTTGTATACAATTTTAGCGTCATTTTATACTTTCTTTAGTTTTTCCACAGCTTCCGATGCTTCCTTCTGGGTGTTACAAGCATCGCGATAAACTAAACATCACCTATACGGTAACTTTTTTCAACATAGAGAGACGGTCACCACAGTAACTAACGCAATGCTTACAAAAATAACAACATAAATTCTCATAACATGCTATCCAATTTAAAACTGAAAAAAAGAAACTCACATAAGTATTTAGGCACGCAGTTCACGTCTGATATCGCTGGAATAAAAGAGATGAAATTGAAATCAACAGTGGATTTTAAGTAAAGTAAAAAATATTTACCCTGTTCTGAACTCGGTAACAGCAACCAACTTATAGAAAAACGAGGTTTAGATAAGACTTGAAATTGATTTGTAAATACTTCTACAAACCAATAAAGTTTAGGAGCAATTTGGTTAAAGTTATAATTAGCTTATTAAGCAACGAAGTAACCATAATTCTGCTAATTGCAAAACATTCACCAAACAAGCATGATCAAAACATATTTTAATATAACAAAAGAAAGAAATATACATATAAACATATAATATCTATACAATACCATACGCGAGAAGTGTTTACCTTGAAATTTGCGTGGAGGAAGTTCAGGCAGACAGCAGCAACAGTTTGAGACTTCTGTGGCAAGATGCCTAGCAGGTGCAGCGCCTGCAATAGCTGCCGCATAATAACTTCAAAGAAATTTTACAATTTAACACACATTTTAAGCGGCAAACACTACAACATCACTAAATTGAACATAAAGAACACTTTTAATCAAATATTTTCACTTTTTAATAAGAAAAATTTACACAATTTCACAAAATTACAATTTTACGCGATAAAATTAAGTAAACGCATAATTCCCGCTTCCGACGGAAATGTCAACTGGCTTTTGGCGTTGTTTCTCATATTCGTAAACCACTATGCCAACATGTGATTGGCTTGTTTTTGTCAGAAAAGCAACACTTATTAAACCTTGTGCTCCAATTTCATACATAGTTAGGAAATATTATTTAATTTAATTTACTATATAGTTTAAATATTAGTTTCTGATTAAAAATATATAATTAAGTAACATATATAAACCAAAATATATATTATATTAAAATTTTGCTTGAAACTTTGTTGCAACTCTGCAGTTCTTGYGGTCGGCATAGCAGTGCGTTTAATTGTCAACGTGTATTCTGTCATAGTACACTTTCTCCAGCTTTTCCATAGTTTTTTGCCCGTACAAAGAATTTCACGATAGTAGCAAAGCAAAGCGGTTCTCAATTAAGTAAGCATGTAATATATTTAATTCAATTTAGTGTGTTCGTTGAAAAAGTTACATTGAAGCATATACTTCCAATTACTTTTCAATATTGTTTTTATACTAGTTCTAATTATTTCAGTTAAATTAACCAGTACACTTTCAACTGTGGCTGTGTGTCTGTGTGCATCAATTGATTCACAAAAATTGTGGCAAYAGTAAGAAAAAATTTGGAAAATGAGATTCAAACATTTTATGGGGCTGCATTTAGGCTCATTACTAGTTATATTACTTCTGGCAAGTTCGCCTCTAGTACGAGCTGACGTGGAGCAGGACTTCGCAGATGAAATTGACGATGATGGCAAAGTAGAGGATGTGCAGGTAAGCGCAACAAAGAAGTATAAAATTTGCCRTACATAATATTTCAATTAATAAAATGAGTATTGTGTGCAATATAGAAAGAGGGCCATTGCCACCTTTGTTCTATTGCAATAACGCACATGTGATGCCATCACTGATAAAGCAACCGGCAGCGCTGTTTTCTAGTTCTAGTTATATGTGCATAAGTGTGTATGTACATTGCTACTATAATATCCCCTACAACACCTTTAATAGTAAACCCCTGTCGTATGGTAGTTATAATGTGTGTTAAAGCTGTATACCACGTCATGCTCAATGTGTATGAGGGTACTTTGATACTAATGATGGAATAAGGTTGGAACTGGGAAAAATAAAGAACAATGTGATAGCTATGTGCGTTAGCAATAAACTAATGCGTACAACTGTTGACAAGAGCGTAATGATTTTGTATTTAATTGCAACTATTTTCCAACAACATAACCTCATTTTGGTTGTTTTGCAGTGATTTTGTTGCTTTGATAAAATAATGTATGTAAATTTATATATGTGATTAACAATTAACTTAAAAAGTGGTTAATGCAGGAAATAAATGATATTAAAATTTTATTGTACATTTGRATTACATTATAACTCCACACTGACAATATTGAGACATGCTACGAGAAGATTATTTTCCGTTAGTCTGTCTCTTTGCATGTAACGAGAAAATATGGTCTATTCATATTATTAATATTATTACATATATAAAAATCCGGTATATTCATCAATTACATTGCCAACTGAAAGTTTTTCTGCTTAACGATGCTGATTGTGCCCTGCACAGGATGAGTTTTTGAGCAATTGATCWRACATTTTGCACACGTTCTTTTCACCTAAAGAAGCTATTCTGCTAGTCATCGTTGTCGGAGCACTAAAGCTTATGGCTGTCATACAAACTGAACTGCAATGTCAAGTTTCTTTAAGGAAATTTTGTAAGCTTATTTAATTGTAAAGTGTATTTTATCTTTGGAGCAACACATGTTAACTTTTTATTTTATTTATTTTTAATTAAAAGTAATATTTAAGTTAAAAGTTAAAAGAAAACTTACTAATGAATAAAAAATTTAGAAATGATAGAAATATATCGATTAAATATTTACAAAATTATATCAATTGAGTTCAAAAAGAAAAACATAGAAGAAACAGGAAGTACCAAGTAAAGTGTTTGACAGTCACTCGCAATAAAACTATAACTGAAATTTGTTTAAGATTTTTCTATAAACATAATATTTACGGAAAATTCACCGACTTTCAGTTAATGAAATTAAGCTTTAACCTCGCTTTATTCAATATATTTCTTTATTGTTTCTTACTGCTACTATTTTTTTTTCCCCCACTATAGGATGACAATGAGCTGGAAGAAATTGTCTACGAAAGCCCCGTTTATGATCAGAGTAAATTTTACTTTGCCGATCACTTTGATGATATCGCCGAGTCACGCAAGCGTTGGATCAAATCGGAAGCAAAGAAAGATGATATCGCCGAAGAAATTGCCAAATATGACGGCATATGGGAGTGGGAGGCACCACAACGTATCGTATCCAAGAAAGACATTGGTCTCGTACTCAAATCGAAGGCGAAACATGCCGCCATTGCTTCAAAGCTTAACAAACCATTCACCTTTAAGAGCGACGCACCACTCGTAGTGCAGTACGAAGTAACTATGCAGGTTAGTAAGCATACATATGTATGTGTCAATCAAATGCTAAATCCATTGCATCAGCTATTCAGTTACATGCACAAAGTTACTGGTATAATATAATTAAATTATACACCCAGTACAATGACACTTGCCTCACCCTATCATGTAGGCATAGTAAATTGACCATCCACATTTCATGTACTTTTTCATTTTTCCCTTTTTCAGGAGGGACAAGAATGTGGCGGCTCATATATCAAGCTACTTTCACATGGMATWCATACAGAAGACCTCAAGAAGGTAAACATTTTGGCATTTTGATATTTTCCCTCAGTTGCGTATAATGTATTATTTGATGCTTTGTAGTTCAACGACAAGACGCCATACACCATTATGTTTGGACCGGACAAATGCGGCAGCGACATTAAATTACACTTCATATTTCGTCACGTTAATCCAATTAATGGCAGTATCGAGGAAAAGCACTGCAAAAAACCAAAGTAAGTTTAGCAACAAGAACGTTATTGATTTTTGAGCACAAATCGTAAATATAACAATTACAGTTAGTGTAGCTAGCACAATTTTTGACAGCAACCACAAACAATAATTAAGGCTAAACATTAATGTTGCTTAATTATTACCGCTAAGTGTATAAATGACATGTTTACATGCTCTCCTGATTATAGTGTTGTATTGATTTTTTTTAAATCACATTTTATGTGACCGCGTGGCGGCCATTTGCACCTGTGTAATGCTATAAATATGTACCATCCGTTTGTATGAGTGTGCACGCCCCCAACTTTTAACATAAAGGCAAAGGAAAAATGAAAATGTAGTGAAAGTGCATATGAAAGTGTGAAACAAAATAAAAGTATGAAAACAATATTGACATTTTCTTTATTAAATTGCATTTATGTAGAGATCGCTTGGAGGAGCCATTCAAGGACAAGTTGCCACATCTCTATCAATTAGTGATTCGGCCAGATAACAGCTTCGAAATAAGCGTTGATCACAAGGTGGTGAATCAGGGTTCGTTGCTGTCGGAGTTCGTGCCACCAGTTAACCCGCCACGTGAAATTGACGATCCCGAGGACAAGAAACCCAAAGACTGGGATGAACGTGAGAAGGTAGGCACATATTATTTTTTTTTTTTTACTTTCAATTATCTATATATTCCTCTACTTATTAGATACCTGACCCAACCGCTAAGAAACCAGCAGATTGGGATGACGATGCGCCACCACAAATACCAGATCCTACAGCTGTTATGCCTGATGGTTGGCTTGAAGAAGAACCCGCCATGATACCTGGTAAATTCAGTAAATTAAAATTATATTTTCTACCCTAACAATAATTTTTTGTATCACAAWAGATCCCACAGCCGTCAAACCGGAAGATTGGGACGCCGAAATGGATGGCGAATGGGAAGCACCAATGATTGATAATCCTGCATGTGAAAAGGCCGTCGGCTGTGGTGAATGGAAAGCGCCGCTCATACCCAACAAGGAGTACAAAGGCAAATGGCGTGCACCACTCATCGACAATCCAAATTATCAAGGCAAATGGGCTGCACGTAAAATACCCAATCCCGATTACTTTGAAGATCTCACACCATTCAAGATGACACCTATCGTAAGTGCAAAATGCAATTATTTAAAATCACATACATATATACATTATGAATGATTTTTTTSTTTTTGTTTGTTTGTTGACAACTCATCAATTAATTGTTTTCTTATCTACTGTTTTTCGTCAACAGTCAGCTGTGGGCCTWGAACTTTGGTCGATGTCTGACAGCATTTTGTTTGACAACTTAATTGTYGCTGACGATATTGAGTTGGCCAGAGATTTCGCCGCCAAAACGTTTGATATTAAGCGTAAATATATCGATAAGGAGTCGGTAAGTGTGTTTCGCGTGCAGTGATAATTAATATATTTTTTTTATCACCATTTTATGATACATGTATGTGTTATAAGCGTGAATATTTCTACAAGAACTAATAGTTACATTTCTAAATTTAAAAGAAAACGCTTTGGCATCGTCTGATGAAGCGTATAAACTACAAGCCCGGTTGGTGGGCTTTGTACTTCACATATTTGCTCATACCGGTTGGCTGCTACGTGTTCTATTTATACGGCCGTGCCAAGGAGGTGTTAAGAAAATGTTTTTTTTTTTTCAACATAAGTTTAAGCTTTTGTATTAATCAGTGTTGTTGTAGTAATAATTATAAAATTGACGCTCAACAATTGTATTATAAGTTGCGTATATAATTAATGTAAGCTTCATAACCTCAAAAAAAAAAAAAACTTTGTACATAGTTTATTACTTTTTAATTTTGCTTCACACTCTTTTCATTTTTTCTTCCTTTGTATGTGGCTTGTTGTATTTGTAAACGGTTGCACCAATTTGTAGGAGACCTTTTTCAATAAAATCGTATCATTCTTCAAAGAAAGCTCTTGGGCTTGGCGTGTAGCAATTGTATTAGCTGGTGCCACACCACTCTCACTCACATTGTATCGCTTGTTTAAGAGATCCGGTTCGAAGGTAAATGCCAAACGCTAGTGCTGGATGTGCAGAACGTGACTATTATTTATATTTTGTATAACAAACTTTCTGCAAATTCTGTAGGAGTCTGGTTCCGATGCTGATGCCAAGAAAACCGACGCCGTGCAACCTGACGACGATGCGGCCACTTCAGGCGGTGATGTCGACACCAGTGCCGCTAGCAGCAGCAGCAACAATGTATCTAGTCCTAAAACTAAAAAGTCTGATTTAGATGTTAAAGATGAGAKCGAAGAGAAGAAAGCTGAGTCTACAACAGCTACAGCTGCTGGCACAAACAGCGGCAAAGAATCACAAGATGATGACGCTGAGGAGACCGTCACTGGGGTGAGTAGGCTTTAGCAATTTATTTAGTTTATTAATTTTTTTTTTTGTTTTTTTTTTTTGTTTTTACTTATTGGCCGTTACATTTACTTTACAGGAAGCCACGACGAAGGCCGCCCGCAAGCGCCGCGTACCCAAAGATCAGTCTTAAGCCAAGCTGTCGTTAGCTTGGACAACGCAATACAAAAGAATTCCAAAAAGCAAACATTTAAATAAATTTATAGTAGAATGTGCAGCAGAAATGTCGGAGGCGATGAAATGCAGCTCTTTGTGTTCRTGACATGATGCGGCATGCATTTGAATTTTTTTTTTTAGTTTAGTTTATTCCAAATACTTTTCCCCACCATTTCACATACTACGCGTAGTGTAAGAATGTTTTTTTTTTTTTTTTAGTTTTTATAAACGTATACTTGTAATTCAATTGATATGGAATGCAATGTTTTTTGGTTTGTTAGTTTTTTTTTGTTTTTGTTGCACGTGAAATATTTATGCGCGCCACAAGTGTGTGTATTGGCAAGCGCATTGGACATTGTCAAATGTACGCACGTGAGAAATATGTACACTAAATAGATGTATACTCTTGGGGAATACGGCCAGTAGTTTATATGTGAAAACTTGTAAGTTAATTCCAAAAACAAAGCATGTTTGGTCTGCTTCGATTTCGAAATAATTTTCATACTGATATAAAGAAGTATTAATTTAAAACAAAAAAAATATTTTAGTATTGTTTGTATGCAGTTAATTTCTTCTAAATGCAGCATTAGCAAGAAGATTCATCACAAAAGCAAAAAATATATTACTTTCTAGTGAAATTATTCTAAATTAATGGGAATAGTAAAATCTCCACAACATATATGAAACGAATAGTGTAGCCTAATGTTAGCCGAACTGTGGGAAAGCAAAACAAACAAACAAACGAAATATTACTTTAATTTAAAATGTATGTACTTTGTATTAAATGCGTATTTAATTGTAATATTAATTAACGCCAATAAATATAAAAAATAAAAGTTCACTAAACAAGTGTTATCTCATTTAAATAAGACCTGCTTAATTCAACAAAATAAAATTAAAACAAAACAAATAATGTTAACCTAAGAAATTTCAAATCTAACTAAATTATGAAATTCATATATTTTACATATTTACACAGAAGTTCTAATAGGCACTGTAACACTTAGCACTTCACTTAAAAGTATTACACAGTAATACTGCACGAAGTCGGATACAATTTCTTCCTATAACACTTCTTCAACTTTTAATTTAAACTTTATAAACTTCTTTCTCTGCTACTCGGCCATTAAACTCCAAATACCACGCTTGAGTTTAGCCAGTAACTACACACTCACACTCAATAWTCCTGCGATAGCGCAATGTACTCTAGTGCTGGTGGCAACAACTTTCGTTTACGTCCCACGCGCCCGCCGGAAGAGCAAGGCGTTCCTCCACCTGCCTCCAAATGTGCGTGTCCCGTCATTGAGTTGCGTTGTGGTGCATCTGGTATCAACAACGGTTTCGCTATCATATTCGGTGGTGTCCTTGCTTGCGAACCACTTGTTGACTTGTTGGCGCTTTTTGTTTTGMMAACAGCTTTCTTGCGTTTAGCTGCGACGAATGTCGCATCCGCGCTACCGTTCCCCCCGRCACTTTGTTGCAATTCGGYAGCAATGGTGTGGCTAGTGGCACTTTTCTTCGTTTTCGCTGCTACCCGCATGCTGCCAGTTAAACCTTTACCGGACACCTTTATGAGTGTGCCATCGACCAATTGTGCACGCAGATGCGTTCTAATCAAGTTATTCCGTTGTGAATTCAATTCAAGCTGATATTTGTCGCTAATGTACTTCTTCAGCCTATGTAATGAGAAGCCGCGGCGGGAATTTAGCGCGTATATCGCTTCTTCCACCATTTTCACTGTTGTGGGCAAGTGTTGCCGATGCAAGCGCGCGGAGGTGTGTGTTTCCATTAGCGTAGAATGCGCGTTTGGTTTCATTGGCTGCCTCTTATTCAATTGCTAAATTATAAAATAATAATATTATTATTAGCATGTAATAGCACTTTGTTTATTTACAAATAAATAAACGGACTATTTGACTGCAAAGGAGTTAATGAATTAATTCTGTTAAAGGAAATGAAAATAACGGCGAATGCGTGGAAAGCTGAGAGTATGTAATGACGTGTGTCATAAGGAGCTAAGCATTGTTTTTGTTTTCAGCCAAACTCATTTTTGTACCTTGTATAGGGTTAGTCATGCACGTCTGTTGGACCGTCTGTCTGTATATTCGACCCACTTCTCAGTTTTTGAAATTTTGTGAATTTTGTCTTTTCCTCCTACAGAAACTACTTATTTGTCAGAATCACCGATATCGGATCACTATAGCATATAGCTGTCATGCAAACTGAACGATGAAATAAATCGTATGGAAATTTTTGTCATTCGTGGAGATATGTATCTTTACGAAAATCGGTATGGATCATTCTCCAAGACGACGCTACAATATCTGTAGAAATTTTCTAGTTAGAGCCACGATAGCATGTACATATGCAGCTCCTATATAAACGGAACGCTGAAAATTCAGTCCTTGTATTGAAAACTTTTGTATCTGTCATGATATTATATATTCAAGAACCATGGCATGGATTATTGTCCAGACCACGGTACCATATCCGAGAAAAACTTGWTAGATTGGATCGCTATAGCATATAGCTRGTGATATAAACTTACCAAATTCTTGTGTGAACACTTTCATATGTGTGAAGGGTATTATAGCTCCTGTGCAGCCGAAGTTAACGTTTTTTTTCTGTTTTTCGCCAAATGCACAAATTAAATAAATTTTTCATAATAATGAAATGAAAAAGACGGTTTTATTAAGTATCAATTAATGTGCATTATATTGTTAATAAGAAAATTTAAACACTTTTCAGTATGAACATACGATTTTATTTCATGCTACCCTAATATACATGTACCACTTGTTGTTTTSCATACATCAGCACTGCCATATCGACTTGCAGACAATTCGAACGGAAGTGTCAGTGAATTTTTAATATTTGTCAATTAGAATTAATGTTTCGCGTACAAAACTTGAAAATTTAGTGAAAATATTTTATAATTGTGGAAATAATGTGTATAACGTGTGTATGTGTGTGTGTCAAAATGCAAGCTTAAAAAGTGAAAGTGTGCAATTAATATGAAATAAGGTGCTTACAGCAATCATAAGTTTTTAGGGGCTCCAGCCGGCCTTATGCGCTGTTCTTCTGTCTTTAGTGATTACATCTTCATTTGCTTCGGCTATGGAAGTCTAKTCGCTTCAACTGTATACAAGGTAAGTTAATTTTCGTATTAAAGTTATTATTATTATAATTTATTATTATAATTTCCACTAACTAATTTAGGTCAATTCTAACCTTGTTTATACATTAGTGGTAAGACAATGAAGGCTTGGACAACTTTTATCAACTCAGT
>NW_017535496.1:209527-211651 GCF_001853355.1 Bactrocera latifrons
AGCAATCGCTCAGAAGTGGCCAACTTTGGGCAATAGGAGAGTATTTGTATTCCAACAGGATAACACCAGGCATAATAGTTCTTTGCCAGAAGCTATGGCTTCTTATGCATCCACTTTATAATCCGTAACTCTCAAGTGATTTGCTGGTGAAAAATGYGCCTCAAGAGAACCTTATGAAAGTGAATGATCGCAGTTTTTGCCAATACGGATGAGGATTTCTAAGAGTGTAGCAATATGAAATGACTTTCAAATTGTTAACGAACAATTTAATGCAAAAAATGGATTTATTTCTGCGAGACCTTATAAAAAACCTCTTATATATAAATATATTTACATATGTRTATATGAAGATGTACGATTAAATTTTTGGTRGTGTAAAAACTAATTTCAMGCTTTTACCCTTATATTTGCTTTATAGGTCAACCATTTAAGCTGCTTAAAATTCGCTATCTATAAACAGCTTACATATTTATAAGCCAAATGCTGCAATTTTCATTAAGTTCAAATTTTCAAAAGTCCATTTGTGCCTAGTCGTGACATTAACGGCGTAATTTAACACCGAAGTGAGTAACAAAAATTAACAGAACGTGTTTAATATACATATATATGTACATATATGTATGTATGTATCTAGATGTATGTATGTATGTATGTAATTCATAACCAGCGACAATACAAAACCCTGTTGACTTCCAAACATMGGCCTGTTGAGATTTTATCAACGCACAGTTTTATTGCTACTTCATACACACAAAACAACATACTAGAGTCATTCCCATGTGACTTTGTGCCCCAACCGTCTCCAATTAGTAAACGCACAACATATGAGTGCGCGGCTTTTACCCTTAGCTTTCGCTGTATGTGCGTGTGTTTGTGCCTATCGTGCTTGTTATACTTGATTTTATTTTTATTTTTATTTTTATTTTTCAGATAAACATTTAAGGGTTTGCAGCAGTCATAGAAAATTACTTTTTCTTTTCCCTCATTATATTTCTTTTGTGATATGAGCCCACACATCGTCTGCGGWGTAATGAAATTTTTAATGAAAAAAAGGTTTATTTTTAATAAAAATAGCCAAACATGCAGACAAACACACACTTAGTTAGATAGTAACAGCGGAGCATTGATATTCTCGCTCCCTTCTGGCGACCTCTAACTGCCATGAAAAAATTAAAGTGACTGCTTCCCACACTCTTTGATGGATTTAAAATATTCGTTGTTGCCATTTTCAGTATCTGATTTGGTTAGCAGCGCAATATTTTACTCAATAGTATTTGGCCATATTGTTAAAGAGATCTTTGAAGTTCGATATTTCCTCTGCTTGTCAGCTACAACTTACTTGAGAGACGTTAAATTTATAAACACAGAGTCACTTATACACTTATAGTATTGCTAAGGGAAAGGAAAGAGGAGGTGAAATGAAATCGGACTTACAAATCACATTAAAAAAAAAAAAAGTTGGGTTTGGCTGCAGTATCAGCGCTTACACCTAGACCAAGCTTAACTAYTGACTTTGTGCCAACTACTTTTGAGCTCGTTTTAAACGTTGCTCTTTTCTGGAAACGACAGCACCGACGGTTTTATTCCAGTAGATCCGGACTCCTTTAATTCTTTATTGCTTTTATTGTTTTGGTTTATGAAACCTCTAACTATAAATTAATAGCTATAGTTTCATAAAATTATCGATASACTTTCTAACCTTAAAAAATATTTAAGAAAAAATATAATCTTAAAATATGGTATCAAAATTAATAAGTATTTTTAGATATAAATTTTTCTCTTACTATCGATAAAAAATCGATATTTTTATATATTTTAAATCGCTAATCGATGTTAGCGAAGATAATTTAAGACATGTGTAGGCATTTCAGGAATGAAAGGAAAATCGTTATTTCAATATTTTTTCCGTCGATACACGCTAAATATGGGAAATTTCATCTAAAAAATAAATATTATATAAAATAAATGGATGCACAATTTATAAAAAAAAATCGATACATATTTTTTCGATAAAAATCGATACAATCTTTTTTTTTATCGATAATAACGATAATAATCTAAATATCGATTTATTCACGAGATATTTAAGAAAAAGTATATTCTTAAAATAAGGTATCAAAATTA
>NW_017535496.1:212506-214732 GCF_001853355.1 Bactrocera latifrons
ATCGCTAATAACGATAATAATCTAAATATCGATTTATTCACGAGATCAGCGCTGTTATTGGAYACAGCAGACTTCCCACATAAGGAAAAAGTAAGAAACCTGAATAATATTATATGTGCTTTTAATTTCAAAATCGTCTCAGCTGTCTCTMCTGTTCTTGCTTCCAAATAGTGTAAGTATCGTTCGCCCTTTGGACGCCGAAACTGCCTTCGTATCGCTGCAACTTGTATTCACATGGCTTTGAATCCAGCTACGCAAAACGGCAATRTTACTATAGACACCAGGRTACTTTCTAAGACCACATCCAAAACCATTAGAGCATATACCCACTTGTTCGTCGCCGACCACCAACGGCCCACCGGAGTCGCCCTGGCAGGCGTCCTTACCACCCTGTGGCACGCCAGCGCACAGCATACGTGGTGTTATTCTCCACTTGTTTATGTACAACATCCTGCAACGCAGGCGCGTTATAGTATACACGTAGACAGCATGCAAAYGACCACTTTCGACCGCCTGCGTTTCGCCCCAACCTACAATACTGGCCCGACTACCGAGTCTCGGCCTATTCACAGCCAACTTGATGCATTGCGCACTSTGGCCGATCGGTATGCTTTCGACGAGAAATAGTAAACCAACATCGTAATCAGAATTAATATTTTCATAATTTGGATGCAGCAAAAGGCTTTCCACTTGTATAACATTACTCGTTGCACCCTGTATATCAGTTTTACCATATATTATGCTATATTTGCGTGGCTGTTTTTCGCGTTCCAGGCAATGYGCTGCGGTCAGCACGACACTGCGGCTTATAATACTGCCGCCACACTGAAAGCTTCCCCAAATTTGCACTGCGACTAGATAGGGATATTGCTCGATGGTTACCACCTGACCGTTAATAATGCGTGGTTCCACTTTTTTGCTAACATTTGATTGTGTTCCATCTGGCTCGTTTGCAGCGCTAAGGGCTAGTGAGACCGCGAGCGCAGCTAGCGAAAATATACGGCGAGACATTTGTCGACTAAAATGAGTGACTGTTTTATATACCGGCATCGGTTTTTTTTTATATATTCTAGGCAATTCTGAACTAGTCAGCTATTCTAAATTTTAATTGCGAATTTTAGTGGAACTGTAGAAATGTTAAGTGTCATAAGTCATATTTACACGCGGTTATATTTGAGATTATACGTGCTTTGTGGTGCTCTATAGTAAATTTTTTATTTTTTTTGTAGTGGTGCTTTTTGATTTATCAGAAAAGGGGTTACTGAGTAGCCTTAGTAACTTTCAATTTTCAACTTCTACGTAAGCTAAGTTTGYGCTCTGACTAATCTGTCAAACATTAACTGGTAAAAGTATCAACAAAGTTATCCATTAGAGAACAAGCAATATTAAGAAGTATGTCATTAAAATAACATAACCAGCTTTTTTGACAGAGTTCTTGAACATATACAATAGTTTGCCACGAAATTTATAATACGCAAAAGATATCGTTGGGGACCATATAAAGCATGTAACGGTGTTTTCAATAGGGACGGTACAAAAGTAGACCGATAGTGACGAATTCTCTTAAGTTAGGATTGCCATTTCATCATGAAAAGATAAACGATCCAACGACGAGTCAAAATTATTAAAATTTACTACCGAAATTCGGATTCAGTGGCCTGAATTTTAAGAGCGCCACGTCCAATTTATGGTCGTCACAATTGTCTTGTCAGATCAGCAATTGAGCATTTAGGAAAAAAGCTTGAAACCACAGGCACAGTACAAAAAGTTCTGTGCCAGTGAGACAAAGAAGTGTCCGTTATGTCGGGAATATTGTTGCAGCTAGAACATCAATTGAAGTCTCTCATACGACGTTCTCAAGCGTTGGGCATCTTTTTGACGTCGTTGTGGCGAATTTTACGAAAAGATCTTGGCCTACATCCTTAGAAGATCAAATTGACGCAAGAACTGAAGCCGCTTGACTGCCAGAATCGGGCTGGGCAAGAATTGAAGATGATCTGGATTTTCGTTGAAAAGTCATCTTCAGCGATGAGGCTCATTTATGGTTGAATGGATTCGTGCATAAGCAAAATATGCATATTGTTCAGACAGCCATCCACACGTACTCCATGAGTCACCATTACATCCCATAAAAATTACGGTTGGGTACAGTTTATAGGCCGGGGCGTCAATGAGCCGTACTTTTTCAGTGATGATAAAGACTGGCACGTTACTGTGAATGGGAAT
>NW_017535496.1:216347-217598 GCF_001853355.1 Bactrocera latifrons
TATCCACCAAAATCTTTCGAATGGACTCGCAAGAGATGTTGTGCTCGCTTGCCATCTCTCTAACACTTCCCACACGATTTTTAACCACCAYATAAAATTATAAAGAACTACTTTCCAACCCATCTGCTCTCGCGGGACGGCTGACAAAATCGTAGCTGCCAAATTCCAATTTAATATGACATTTATGCCTCACAAGGCCTCGTCAACTGTCATTTTGATTGCGAGCAAGCCATTTGTCATGAAAATGCACTTTTTGAAGCTTTTACACACAAACCGATTTGTACACAGCAATATATGTATGTATGTATATGTATAAGTATATCAGATTTTACAAAAGTTCCAATGGAAATTTACTCTTATGCAACTAGACATACACGTTTATCAGCGTCTATTGAATTATAACGAGCAGCATGTCAAGAACATTGAAGAAACGCCGTTGTGTAACTGTGCATASGTTTCACAAGTGTGTGTTGCAATTTCACTGACTTTTGTGCGCCCAAAGCGCTTACAAAAGCTACAGTCACATACAGTAAACTCCGTTTAATAGAGTCTCAAAATGTAAGTGCTTATATTGGGGTTTTCAAATGGTTTGKGATATCAATGAAATTCATGTGAAAGTACAGTCGATGCCGTTATGAATGGAACTTGATTTCTTTTATATGTTAACCACGGGCACGCTTCCTGAAGTCCMGATGCTGAAACCAATTTTRGACTGTTTTMAARTATAAATCGAGCGATACTGCTGTAATTTCAAGTTCGATATTCATATGAAGTTCATCAGCGAGCTAGCTTGTTGGCATAGACCATAGAGTTGACGTAGCTCCACAGGAAATAGTCTAACTGCGTCAACTCGCATGACCGAGGCGGCCAATTGACTGCGCCATTTCGTGAGATAACACGTTCACCAAACTTGGTTTTCAATAAACCGATTGTGACATTTGTWRTGTGGCTTGTGGCGCCGTACTGTTGGAACCACATAATGTCCAAGTCCATATCAAAGAATTTGGACCAAATATATTCGGTTATCATTGATCCGTAGCGATTCCCACAGTACACAGCACTGTAACGTGCCGATCTTGATCATCGCGAAAGAAGTACGGCCCAATGATGCCGCAGCCCCATAAACTGCGGCGAACCCTATTTTTTTCGGTGTCTCATGGAGTAGGTGTGGATTGCTGCCTGACCAATAACACATAGTTTGCTTTTTGACGAACCCATTTAAAAATAAATGAGCCTCATCGCTGAAGATGA
>NW_017535496.1:218083-220217 GCF_001853355.1 Bactrocera latifrons
CCATAGATCACTGCAAGGTGTTTTCATTTGCTTTTAGCGTAGCTTGTAAGTTGTTGAACATTATTAGGTTATAACTTCACAGAAAGATCTTAGCCTGTTGAGATCCAGACATTTTTAACTTGTATAGATCTTTTGTTCTTTAAAGTGGTTTTTCTCTTATGGTATATTTGGATGCAACTGTAAAACTGGATGCTATTTTTTTGAATCAAACTTTATTTTTAGTCTTGTCGACTCACTGGTTGTCGCCACTTTTGCCAAGAAAAAAGTAAAACTGTTTTCTCCTCATATTTGTGTTTTTTGTTATGACCTTAACTGGCAAATGGAGTGCTTGACAAGTAGGAAACACATTCAAAAGGTTAAGGGACTCTTTCAGAGGTTGTTTAAATGCAGAAGTACTATCAGGTACTTGTCGATTGAAAGATGATTGCCTATAGACTATGAAAAATTTGTCGATATTGTTCGAAAGCTGATATCTAAACTGAGACCTAAGGGCCGGCAATCTACTCTTTTGGCATATAGATTTAATTTAAAATTTTTCCAAACACCATTTTATGCTTTTATTAAACATTAGGTGTTATGATGTCAGTTCTAAAATCAATTATTTTCGCATTTCTCCATTACATTACACATATCCTACGGCATTGCAATATCCCAGGGAGTTCTGTAGCTTTTGAAAAAGGCCAAAGAAATGAAAAAGAAAAGAAAAATAAATGAAGAAAGTTGTCATATTAGAACTAAAAATAAATACATAGACAAATAGAGATGCCGCCAATTGCTGGGCCGAGCTGCATCACAAATATATGGGGCGCTACCATTAGTTTAATCAAAAAAACTAACTTTATAGAGATTTCGCTTGATTTCCTGCAATTGTCTTATGACAAGCTGTCGGCTTGTATAGGCAGCTATAATTTCATTATTATTACGCCACTGCAGCCAGTTGTAAGCCACGAACTATTGGTCGCTTGTCGCGCGCAAGCATACTGCCTTGAGTGTTGCTTCTAAAAAGCACAAATTATATTGTGTATACTTCAAGAGGCCAAAGTAGGCTATAACACAATATGACATACTTCTAATGTGAACTAGAAAGGTCCTTTACCAGCCTCCATTTAAATTGTCTCCCAGCGGGCACAGTTGTATTTAATAACTTTTTGTATGTTTGCGAGTAGATGTGTGTGTGTGTGTGTGTGTTTGTAAAATATGTCCTTGGAGGCAGGCTTTCCTATTTCCATGTGTCAGTGGCAATAAGCATGCGTTTGTGGGCATATATGTATATATGTATGTGTGTGAGTGTATGAAAATATGTATGTGCTGAGTCCATTACAAGCGATTTATTGCCATCACATGTCGAATGTGTTGTTGTTATTTATTCATTTTTATTATTATTGTTTCTTTACGCTTTTTGTTGCCAACATTTCTTGCTCACACCCGCAACGAAACAAAAGAACGAAGACACAACACTTTTGACTGTCGTGTCTTGMAAGCAAGACTTCCACTTCCGCACATACACATGAGCATATGTATGTATGTATGTGTGTTGAAACCTCTTGCGCACTCGACTTTGTGCTCGCCTGTGCATCTGTGAAATTTGCGGATTTGTTATTTTTGCTGATATTACAAATGCGTCCGTAAACAAGGTTATGAAAATGACAAATCGTTTGTTGACATTTTACTGGCGAATTTATGCACACATCCACACATATGCACATGTGTCTGTGGCGGCGTCCGTGTCCGTGTGTGCTTGCGGTCATTTGTCTCAGCACTAATGTTGCCGCTCCATGGAGGATTGCTTCGACTCCGACTGYTCTTGAGGCTGCTTCTGCTTTGCTAATGTTACTGCTGTGTAAAGTTGGCTGCTGTTGTCTGCTCCACGCTTACYGAAAGCTGTTCGGCTACTTGTAGCTGCCCAGAGATTATAATATATGACATATGAAAATCATTTAGCCAAGTGTAATGAAGTTAGGAGTGAATTTTAAGTGCAGCAACCACACACAAGTACACTCAAGCATTCACACGGAAACATGGTAGGGAGTTCAGTGTAGAGATTAAGGGTATATTTGCTGTTGGGCGTGKCGCTTAAATTTTGAATTGTGTAAGGAAAAGTTTCAATAACAGTTTAAATAGTAAAGGACGATTT
>NW_017535496.1:220515-241784 GCF_001853355.1 Bactrocera latifrons
GATTCCAATTTGTGAGGTGGAAGGGATACATTTTCCACCTTAGTCGTGTTCGATGCCGACCTAAAATCTCTGTCGTGCTGTGGATCCAGCATCCAGCCGCAATGTRCGACTTCACACCGAAATGCATTTTCCAATTCTATCTGCCTTTAGGTTTAAACCACAGCCACCATGAATCTCCAAAAAAGGCCATACCGAATAAGCAGGTTGGAGCGAACTCCAAGGGCTAACAGCTCCCCGTCTTAATAGATTTATGTCTTTGGTCAGACCTTKTAGCTGTTGCTACTACCAGTTGAGCACCCATCGAACTCAATGAGCAAGTGACATGTGTCGTTTGAACTACAAATGCCTTTYCATTAGAAGAAATCTTATTCAAATTCTATATTATCGGTTCAAGCTGTGTATTATAGCACTAGTTCAGACAAGACTATGCTGAAATTTCGAGGCAAGTCAAAAATCAAGATATAGTACATATTCGATATTTTACCCCCTGCCTGCTGGGAGAGCATAGAGTAGGAAATCATAATAGATTATTCTCAGCCAATACCAGCAAACTCACAGTAAACGCATCCTGACTATTAATCCTGCCCTTGTCAACGTTTACACCACATCACCACTTTCTATTGCTACCGTTTTCGCTTGACGTTCTCCTAGATGAGTCATTTCTTTATYATAAGTATCCATCTGATTCGGTAATGGATCGTTTTTTTGCCCTAACCCTTATTCTTTCAATTCTAATAACAATTTGGAGCCACAGTACAACACTTTCTCCAAGTTAGACCAAATTCAARTCAGCTTATCAAATGGAGAATAATTTTTGCACAGTTCTAGTCTTAGATCTATAGTAATTCTAAAAAACAAAATATTTCATATAGCGTTAGTTGTAAATATGGGTGGGATCTTAAGCCATATCAATGCCAATTTCAAAAAAAGCGCTTCTAGATCATTATTGGGGTTAATTAATATAACGAGATAATCCATCTCTGCTGTCACTGCCTACAAGAGCCTAAAGGGTTCGATACTTTTTGGATTCTCATGTTTTTCTGTAACAATATCTCTCAATTGTTAAATGGTTCCAGCAAGACAGCAGCGAAATACTTCAAGATGTGAGACACTAGATTTGTTGAGATGAACTTTTTGAAAATAAATCATAGCAAGAARTAAGCCCACCAATTATCAACGTAGATATGTAAGTGATTTTAGCTTACATTACTTTTCGCACCACAAACACCAATAGAACAATGCCTTATGCTGATAAACTGGTTCAGATTAATAACGTTAAACGAGCGTTTGGTTGTTGGTGACATGAGATCGGACAGGGGAAAGAGAAAATGGGTGAGAAGATTAAATGAGTCATCGACACCGTGGCTTTATGCCTGAAAAACTAATAAATGACATAGATATTAGGATCTAAAAAAGCCAAAGCTTTCATTATAAAATTTTGTGTCAACTTTTTTCGAGAATTTTAGTTTGAAATTGAATAAAAACAGCGAACAATTTTAGCAATTATTTTCATCTACAGTATAAATCGAGTTTATTTAGAACTACTGAAATTTGATTAAAACAGCTTATAAATAACACGAACAAACACAGCCAAGCATAAATCACGTTGTCATTAGATTTTCCGGAATTTGAAAAAAAAATAATAATAAAAGAAATCATAAATTTTTTATCAACCGCCAATCTCAATTGCCCATCAACTAATTTCGTTTAAGCGACAAAATAGTCGAATAAATAAAGCAATTACGAGTGACAGTGWAAATACTAAAAAACACAAAAAAATCAACGACATAAACAATACACAAATGTATGCACACACACACACACATGTGTCTATACAGTTGTGCATGAAGCGTCATGTGAAAAAGCGCGCAGGCATGCACAAACATGCACAAATGCCGGAATCCATCAAAACAATTTGAATCGCATAAAAATAACACAATATTAACGCGAGCCGCGAGGGAAAATCACAAAAAGCCGGTTGCACATATACRCAACTACATGCAGTTATTTGATTATTTATGTGTAGGTACATATGTACATATATGGAAAAGGTAAAAATTAGAATAAAAATAGCAAAAATTACTAAATAACAGCGTTAACTCATTCCTTCAGGGAAAAATATAAAAAAAAACTATGTTTACATATGTGTATGTAATGGTTTGTCTGCATGTGTGTGCGTGTGAAAAGTTACAACGAAATGTTTTCAAAACATTGACGAATATATTCATAATGGAAAGAAAACAAAGCATGTGCAAAAGAGTCAATAAAAAATATGGGAAAAAAAATCGGCGAAAAGTCACAAAAAGAATTCCCTAATGCAACAACACTGCTGTTGTTGACATAAATTGCCGTCGGACTTAAAAKGATAACAAATAAAATCAAGTCACTTATGTTTTAATGCGCGCACATAAACACACTCACGCGCGTTTTAGGGCATAAAGCGACAATATTTTCACACAAAAAGTTACATTCTAAAATAAACACATACATATGTGGGTACAGTGGTACAGTAGCGTGCCTAAAAGTGGAAATGAAAAATGTTTCCATACAAACACTTGATGCCGATTGTTCAGTTTGTATAAGAGCTATACGCTATAGTGGTTCGCTATCGATGGTACCGAAAAATAAACGGTTTTGAGAATCTCCAAAACTGATTATCTATTAGTATTTAGTATTTAATCAGATTATGATAAATTTAATTTTTTTTGACAAAAGTTCTTTAGAAATCATCACTGTTCATATTTCAATGCACAGATACTGTAAAAAAATATGCCAGAAGAAACAAAAAATATATTAAATAAATTTTAGCTAACATTATTGAATCATATAAATTGTACATTATAAAGTCGCTGTTCACATTTCAATGCACGTATACTGTAAATAGTTATTCTCAAATATATATTTTCAATAAAATTTTTTTATTATGTTGCAAATCATCAGATGATAAATTAAATTTTTGTTTTTTTGTGAAAAGTTCAATAGCTATCATCACTGTTCATATTTCAATGCACAGATACTGTAAAAAAAATATGCCAAAAGAAACAAAAAAGATATTAAATAAAATTTAGCTAACATTATTGAATCGCAGAAATTGTATATTAAAACATTATCGTTCATATTTCAATGCACGTATACTGTACATATTTAAACCCAAATAGTTATATAGTATATTTCATATACATATGTATGCGTCAATAATGAATATAAAACAGCGCTCATTCGTTGTAAATCCACTKTTGACACCAACCGGCGATGACAATGTCGTGACAGCAATACCAACAATTGCAACAACAACAACTCAATAGTRACATTTTTGGCGAACAACTGCAACTGTGACAGCAACAGAAGTACTATCTGCGGAAAAAATCTAACTGACAGCAACAAAGGCAATAAAGTGTGTAAATAAACACACAAATATATGCTAGTATATACATACAAGTATATATGTACATATGTTAAAGCCACTTTATAGATATGTAAAAGTAAAGAGAAAATATTTGCAAAAATGTACCCATGTTCGGCAGGCTAAATAAGGGTACAAGCACAAAAACCGCGGATAAGCGCCGAAAAGCAGGCTTCCTTAAAGCACAGGCACACACAAATACACACATGTATATATTTATTTGTGCATGGCTGTAAGGCAACGCCAAAGCGGCCGCACTGACAGAGATATCATCGAGAAATATCAAAATGTATAAATAACGGTGAAGGGTCGCCAATACATATGCATGTATGYGTGCTTACTCACATGTTGTTTGCATTTATATATGTGTGTGTGTGCGTGTATGGTGGCTAGTGTTTGTGGATTCAGTCCTCACCTGTCCTTGCAGCGGCGAGAAATATGTAAAGCGCCGAATTCGTAAGCTTCCGCGAGTGCAGCGCCAGTACTGCATGTGTGGGCATATGTTTGTATGTGTGTGTGTGTGTGTGTGTGTGTGTGAAAAGTGAAGTCCCGAAGTTGTCGCATGGCGTATTAATATTTATTTAACAGCACTCACCTACATAGCGGTAAACACATATGCACTATAGGCGACCAGAAACACAACAACCGTGTACTACATATACATACATATGTAAATGCTTGTGTGTGTGTGTGTGTCTTTGCCTGACACTTACCTTTAATTTTATGGGGTCTTCGGAGTGTTGTCAGCGTTTGCTTTTGTAAATCGTGAAAGAGTGTTTTTGTACCACGTGTGTTTTTATACCGTTATATACATAGAAATACACAGTACAACCGCCTACAACACACGCGCACACATATGTACGTGTAAACACGCCGACACACCGTCGGACATGCGAATCGTCATCAATTTGATTTTATCGGCACAAAAGTGTTGATGTTAAAAAATGAAACTGTTCCCTGGCTTACTTATAAATAAACAACAGCAACAATAATGCGAACATAAAAGGAAAACAAATWGCCTGTTTTGTTTGCTATATGGGAGTTGTTGTTGTTTACAATGTTTGGTTATTATGAAAATGTGTTTTTATTGTTGTTGTTATTTTTTAAAAATATATTTCTCAGTAAGCGTTGCTTATAATTACAAATCTATTCCCAACAATACTACATATGTATGTATATCGATATATCATATGATCAAATATGACCTGGACTGATCCATACAAACTGCGCGCCTACCTAAAAAGCATCTCTCTCGATTTACACCACACTTTTTATGTTCGTGTGAAGTTTGTTTTCCACATGCGGTCTATTAAACATCTTGTAGGCAAATGTAAGCCTTTAGGAAAAAAAAATATCAGTCGTCTTCTAGGTAACACAGATAAATTTTTTTCTCTTTGAAAACAAAGGGTGGTTCAGAGGCGAGACCACTAAGTGAACTTTATTCCCGGTAGTATCACAATGAATCTCTTAAAGGCCTTGCTGCCTCCTTCGACTGCCACCCCTCCTACCTACCTTGGTCACCATAAGTGAGATAGCGTGTGTTTGCGAGCTGTTTTTTAGGACGCAAAAAGTTGACATACCGATTTTTATCATGAAAAAACAAAATGAACAACGAGTTTGATTGAAATTTTGTGTTTCCCATGGAATCACGGCTACAAAATTGCTGAAAATGTTGTAGAACTGGAATTTGAAAATTGGATTATTGCTCATATTAACTCAAAACAAGCCTATTTTGCAGGCGATAGTAAGGATTTTTATTAAAACACCTCAATTTTTTTTTTATCGGTCTGGGTCAAATTTGATCAWAWGTAAATAAGTGATACATAATATGTACGGTAGAGCAGGTCGATTTATAAGCAGCCAAAAAATGGGAAATGTTCTACGGATCTGAACAACTTTGCCTAAGAGAYCATGGGTCTAAAATCGGCACAGAGCCAGATCAACGATTTTTAAGGCGATCCGCAGAACATTTCCCGCAAATGCGATTTTATTTATTTRACTTTAGTTTTATTATCAGTCAATTTGATCAGATTTCAATATAATATGCGCATTTGTTGGTCGACAGATCTGAACATTTTTCTCTAAGAAACTAACACTAGTTTCAAGCCAACGATAACCGATTGTTAAGACGATCAGTGGAACATTTCTCGCATTTHATAGTAAAAATTGACCGACACTAAAGTACATATGTGGTTATACATTAATTTATGTACATGTTGACTTTAGTAAAAACCATCAAATTTTAGACCCAGATTTGTATATACATACATATAATTACATATGTATATCATACCCACACAATCGCATTTGCGTGAAAAGTACATTTAATAAGCATTCACGTCGGTGATCAAATTCGGCTACTAAATTTAACGATTTTATTGAAATTTTAATGAATGYATAAAACTTTATTGCATCCGATTTGTAATTTGGGCATTTTCATAGCCAAAGGCATGAACATTTTTTTTCTCATAGAAAATACTTCTACCTAAATAGTAGTAAAAATGTATGTATGTATGGTATACAAATAAAAATATGCATATATATTAGGGTGTCCGTTATTYCTCAAGTTGGTATTRTTAGCAAACRTGYACTGAAATTTCAGTTTTTGCCCAAAGAAGGCGCATAATGAGGCTTTATAATTTAATCCTAAATCATTTCACTTTCCCCAGACATTTTGCATATAGTTTTTCGATCGTTTGCATTAAATTTTTAATTTCTAAACAAACTTTAATAAAAGGATATTTCAATTGAAGCTTTAACGCTCTATAATATCTAAGTCTGATTAACAATAACAATAATCTAAGCATTTTTCATCAAGGTACACCATGTCGTATGAACAACATATTATTTACAAGGCTCTTATATGAATGCTCAGTACGTTTGAGAAACAACTTTAACTGGGCACAACTCTAAGAGGAATAATAAGAGGAATGTAATAGAATATGATTCCAAAGTTATAGATTCACTTACTTAAAGCAAAATGTCATGAAATGCAATGTTATATACCGAGTTTTTCAATAAGAGTATTAAAAAAAAAAAAAAAAATAAGAATACAGTAATTGTTAAGCAAATTCAAATGCTTTTTATTTACTCTGAAGTACAATCGTTACAATTAAGTTCAGAATATAACATCATTGAAATGGCCTTCATGACCTTTTTTTGCGAGAACGAATTCGATGAACCCAATTTTCGAGTCGATTTTTCCACTAAATCAAATGGTATGTCATGAAAAGCACATTCAATATTGTTCAATACAGACTTCTTGAAGACAGCTTTTTTTATTGCTAAAGAACAAYGACTTCACATAATGCTACAAGCAGTAGTCTAATGGTGTTAAATCATAACTTCTTGGAGGCCAATAAATGTCACTATTTCTTAAAATAACTCGATTTTTCAAACTTTTCTTGCCATAAATCGATTGCACAAGGTGCTGTGTACCCTTAGCCATCTCTTCTCATCTTTTAACCAGATGTTGCCAAGATCAACTTTCTCTAATTGCGGCCATAGAAAGTTAGTTATAATCGATCTATACCGTTCATCATTGACAGTAACGCTATCACCGGCTCGATCGTGCGGTTTGACGCCGTTAATATGGACCACAGGAAATAGTGGGTTTCAAGTCTRTGGTCTATGCCAACAAGCCAACGATAATTGATGAACTTCGTACGAATATCGAATGTGAAATAGCAACAGTGTTGACCGATTTATGCTTGAAAACCGTCGAAAATTATGCTCATTGGGTTCTGGACTTCTGCAAGCGTGCTAGTGGTGAGCATGCAAAAGAAATGTTGTTTTCACAGGAATAACGAATTTCATTGATATCCCAAACCGCAYACCCTAATAAATATATATTTATTTATATATGTAATTTTTGCTTATTTTTAGCAAATATTTACGCTTTTCAGCGCGCATTCCAGCGTTTTGCTACAAAAATGTGCACATGTGCACATACATATATAGTAATATCATATACATAGTATATGTATTAAAGCATATATAAATTTGCAGATTTGTATCTGTATGTATATAAGTGCATGTTGCTGCTGCATGTTTACAATCACTGGCATTTGCATTTCAGTGAATTAGCAATTATTATATTAGCCAGTGCATAAAGTSTTGTTTATTTAGGTAAATACTTCGCTAAATTACTGGCAAAAAACCGAATTTTGTGCGTTTTAATTTTATCGCAACGTTATGTACATGACTATAAGATACATGGTCTATAAAAATATACTAAATAATCTATTACATATCATATGTATTGTGGATGCGACCTCTGGACGGTGAAGATTCAATCGCATGAAATAAATATCTGCTGATGATTTAGATGAAAAACTGCTAGAAAATATTGCTTGGTACTTCTCTTCAACTGTGYTCGTATTGGTGTTCGGAAGATATGTCGAGAGACGGGACTCTAATGACATTATCAAGATCGTTGGCGTTAACGTGCACTATGAGCAAAAAATAGTAAGAGTTTGTTCATAATTTTAAGTTCTTAGTTAATTCTTGGAACTCTATGTCGTCTTTTTCAAAGTTATTCCCCTTTTTTCAATTCTCGAAACATTCTTTTTTCAATTCACGGAACATTTCTTAAAGTCAATTTCTGGAATAGGCTTCAATGTGCGTAGCGATTCAAACTTAATGTCTTCAATTGATTCAAAACGGTTCCTCCGGAGCGGTCATTCGAGTTTGCTGAAGTCACACCAAGCTTAATCAATCGAACACGCTAGTTGCAGAAGGATATTGGTTGAAAATTTAGCGAAAAACTCACGAAGAATCAATGGAGTATGMGACGATGCATTATCGTGGTGCAAAMACCAAGAGTTGTCGGCCCATAATACCGTCCTGGTTTTACGAACAGCTTCGTGTAAAGAACGTATAACACTTAAGCAGTATTCCTTGTTGATAGTTTGGCCGGTGGGAAAGAATTTGAAAAGCATCACACCTCGCTTATCGAAGAAAACTGTCAACATAAGCTTGATTTTATCTTGCATTGGCGTGGTTTCTTCGGCTTCGGCTTACCGTTGCCATGATATGCGCCTGTTTTTGGGTCGTAAGCAAAGATACAATACTCATCGCCACTAATACTACGTTTTATGACATTGTTGTAGACGGATAATATTGTTTTACAGACGTTAACGCGACGCTGTTTTTTGAAAAAAAATAGTTTGTGATTTTGGCACTAAGAGTGCTTTCACTTTTTTAGGCCCAAATGGTCTTTCAAAATGATTTTCACTACTGATCCTTTCGATATTAAAACGATGTCAGTAAGTCATCGTGTTAATCGCTAATTCTCACGAGAGTCTATACAATGCCGTCCTGTTAGATTGTAGTTACCTGAAAAGTGTATTATAGATTCAAGGGACATCCTTTTCGTAGCAGAAGCTTTTTAATAATTGAGAGTCTTTCTAGCAGCCCGTTTGGCAGAGGGAACAGAACTCTACGTTGAATCTATTACTTTCTCATAATACGTAGACCATAATTTTAGACTTGTAAGAATTTAATATCTTCTCTAACCCATTCAACAAAAAGTAAGCTCCATTGCTGAACAAATTAGGTCGCGGTGCAGCCTCAATTACTCTCTAACTATCTTTMTACTTATCATATGATCGATTAACTGATGGTCTCTACTATTGTAGAACTCAAATTAATTTCTCGTAGTTCGAGTAAATCGTAAATCGAAAAGCAATTAATATCATAGAAACTAGGCGACTTACAATTGTTTAAGAAACAAATTTAATCCACTCTATTTTATTTGCGTTGTTGTTTATTGTCCTTGTTATCTTGCGGTTCACAATTGCGCCACTGCGCACGGAACAAGGCGAGACAAAGGTAAAACCTTACGACATTCAGCGTTCAATACAMAGTATATCGCAACCATACTCAACCCCCTCTGCAGATTTTTACTAACACTACACCGTCAAACGTAAGGGTATATGCGTGATATGCGTGTAAGAATGTATGTGCTGGCGTAGACAGATKTCAAGCTGTTTCACGTGTGGCAAACAAATTTCTTGCACAAACAAATTGCGGGAGTTTTCGTGTTTTTTCTTGGCTTAACGACGTAATGTCTTTGAAGATCTGCGGCGTGTGGATGTAATGCGGTTAAAGTCGACTGCAGTGATAGGGTAAAGTTGAGCGGCAAAAAGCAGCTGCTTTTTAGTTTAGGCTGACACACGCATACATACAAAACGAACATATGTATATGTGCATGAGTGTACTAAGTTGAGTTCTATGACAATGTCAAAGGCGCTGAGGAATCAAAGAGACGGAAAAAAGCAATAATATCAATGCACGTGACTTGTTTACCATGCTGACATTGGTCGGCGTTGCTGCGGAGCCTTAAATAATCATATGTTGAAATGCTTGGGAAGCCATAACCAAACGCACTGCGGTGTGAGGAAAGCAAAAGAAGAGGGGAGCCTGACATACAAAGTGAAATTGTGTTACAATGCTGCAATGCTCGTTTACTTTCTATTATTATGTGTGTATATGTGTACTTTATATGAATATGGGTGAGGTAAGCAATTTTAGCATAAGAAGGGGTCTGAATCATGATTTTTTTTGTCAAATATTTCAATCATGTATGCCGTTTTGATATTGTTTCCATTTAAATGATTGCATGGATTATTATTTTTGCTTTATCCTTTATTTATTTATGGTTTTGCGAAATATTCAAAGGGGACTTAAGAAAGAACACTTGGTGACGAAGAAGGCAGAGGCTGAAAATAATTGTAAATCTTCTTCTTTATTGGCGTAGACAGCGCTTATGCGATTATATCCGAGTTAAAAGACACAACAGCCACGGATGAGTATATCAAACAATAACGACTATTGCAAAARCTGACAAGAGGTAGAAGAGGATAACACAATTAAACATCTTTTAAACGAATGTAAGACTCTGCATAGGAAAATAATACTTCGCTAGTTGCCACGGAGTGTTTCAGAGAGGAAACATCAGAGTGAGGGGACTTTAGTCGCAGTGGTATCACAATGAGCCTCCTAACGGCTAACGACTCTACCTACCTACCTATAAATTCGCGAAAATGCGGCAAATCTTCTACGGATCAGTCAGGACAAATTTTTTCCAGAATACAATGGGCCTAAGACCGATTTCGAGCCAGTGATTGTTTTAGATGAAGTTTAATTTATCATTTRCATAAGTACCTTTTAATATTCCATTGATCATTTGTCGAAATCGGGCAGATCGGACAATTATATCATACATCTCCCAGATCTTAAGGCTTAAAAAGCCGAATATCTCAAGAACTATTAATGATAGCGATTTTGAACTCRAACCTCTTTTATAGCAAATAAAATTTCCTACAAATTTGTCATGCACATTTTTTCTATAGCTCCTGTCATTTACGAGATATATACAAAAAAATGCGAAATTCTTGGAAAAATCGGGTTTACAGCTCCGTATTACCTCGTTGGTGTGAGTTACGGCTTTGTTGCACTGGGCACTTTTGCCGAGTGAACAATGGGCATACTTTATGGTTAAAAACGTCAAAAAAAAAAAAGACGGAAATCTAAGTAGTTCTATATATACAAGGTGTTTTCCAAAGTAAACAGGACTTAAAAAAAAAACACAGAACAAATGGATTATTCCGCAAAATCAATTTATTTTATTCGAAACAGTCTCCTTCTGCTTCAATACAACTTTTTGCACGATTCAAAAGCATGTCGAACGAGTTTTTTTAGCTCGTGGACCAGTATGGCCACCTCTACGTCTGCATAACGCTTTCCTTTCATGGGCAAATGCATTTTTCCGAAAAGGAAGAAGTCGCACGGTGCCATATCAGGTGAATACGGGGARTAGTTAATGCTGAAAATGTGATTTTTGGTCAAATAATCGTCATTCGAATGTTGGATTCTGAGCAATATTTGGACGGCCGTTAATTTTTGTGGAACAAACCGTGCACACACCTTTCGTAAGCTCAAATGTTCGGTCAAAATGCGATAAATCGATGTTTTGAATTTGTTAAATTCCATTTCCATGAATTTCTATGATGATTTCGGCTGAATTTGAAGATAAATTCATGCACAGTTTCGTTTGGCAGCTGTCAAATTACAACTTTGAGMTTTCAAAAAATCTTCCTTTTTACTTTAAAATATGTGAACTAAACTTCACAAAGAATATGTCAGTATCAGTTAAGTRAAAAAATACTTTCGTTTATCAACRCAAATGAAAAGTTTCGCCGAAACAACATTTCGATAAGCATCTACTTCGCCGAGAACTAATGCTGCGTACTCATTTTCATATTTTCCGCCATGACATAACTGACAAAATCCATATGAGAAGTCATTTTTCGTCAAGTAAGTGCAAGAAGACACCATAAACCGGTACCGAAGAAGTAATGTATGGTGTATGTGTGAGTCACTGTGCATGTGTGTGAGTAGGAGTGCAAATGTTTATTGGTATTTGTGTAAGATTATTTATAATTTTGTTCGTATATGTGAGCGGCTTCATTTGTACGCCATTTACGTGATAGATTTACACACACTTACATATATTCACATATAAACATACACACACACATGCACTTCATTTACTTTTGCCAGCGCATTTTTCCGCTATGTTTTTTACCCAATTTCGAGCGAATTTCGTTTTTTCTGTTTTGCTCTCCAAATTTTGTGCTTCTCTGCATTTTGACATTTTGTGCATTCTCATTGTGTTAATGTGACAAAGTGACAAATGAATGCTTTCCGTTGCGTTTTTTTTCCAACTGCCATTTAATGTATGCGATAATATTTTCACTCTTACTTCAAGCGTGGCGCGCGGAGCTTTTGCTCTTACTGCATTGATTCGATTCGCATTTCAGCAAGAAAATTTCACTTTTTTGTTGCTTGTGAGAAATATATTATACAAGAACAACAACAACAACAACTAAAAAATATACGCTTACAATTTAGCGCGCAAAAAGTGTCGTGAATTGGCTGAATAACTGTTTAGTTGCCGCCACCTTTGCCCCAGACTGCTACCCCTCCGCGGCTGGAGGTTGCTTAATGCTGTCGGCGCCTTTTTGTGCCGCTGGCGCGCGCTGCTGTTGCTGACGCCATTGCTGTTGTGGCGATGTCGTGTTGTTGCTGCCGGTGGCAATGTCGCTGCTGCTAATGTTCCTATTATTGTTTAGCGCTATTGTTATTGTTGTTGCTGTGGCAACTACTACAACTGCTGCTGGTGCTGGTGCTGCTGCTCTTTCATGCTGCATGACAGCTGGTATAAATGATGTTGCGAATTTGTTGCTGCTACTTTTTCTGCCACATCATATTGTACTCGTTTATTTCAGCAGCTTCTTTAAGTTCCACTGCTACTTCTTCTTCTYATTCTTGAACTTTTTCACCGCCTCTGAGTTGTACTTTGTTTGTTTATTGTCTGCGTGCCAGTGTATATTTTGCATAAAATGSTATAAAAACCGAAAATACAACAACAAGAAGCCGCGTACTTGGAAAAAATCGCAATTACAACAACAACAACTGCAAATTGAAGTGGAGATTGATTTATGCTGAGCGAAAACATTTGTAAGAGCATATCAACAGACTGCTAGTCTGGGTAAGTGCCAAGTGTAGAGTTAACCTTGAAAACTCAAAAAGCTTACAAGCCTCACGAAAGCTCGCAATCGGTTCTTAATATAACTTTCTTTTTTAACCAGAAACAGTTTGGAGAAATTTCTAAGAAATTAGTTAACATGATAATGGCATTTAAGGGAAAACATTTAAAAAATTTGAGGCAACCCTAGACAAAAAAATAAAAAAAAAAATTACGACAAATTTTAAGAAATTAATTAACATARYTATAAAGTTATGACAATTTCTTTTWGAATTTTTGTGGCAACTCTGGACAAAACATTTTTCTTTTTTAACTAAAMAAATTTAGGACATTTTTAAAGGAATTAATTAACATAATTATAAAATTAAAGCGAGATTTTTTTGTGGAAATTTGTGGCAACCCTAGATAAAATTTTTTAATTTTATATTTTTAGGAATTGCTGCAAATGAGCTTCAGTTATTATTCTTGGATTTGGCTTATTACTTATTACTATAATAGAGTTATAATTTTATTTTTTAATTTTACTTATGTTTTCATACATGTTTTTTATTTAATTTTATCTTGCTTGTACCAATTTACATACT
This sequence comes from Bactrocera latifrons, assembly GCF_001853355.1. Taxonomy (NCBI): domain Eukaryota; kingdom Metazoa; phylum Arthropoda; class Insecta; order Diptera; family Tephritidae; genus Bactrocera; species Bactrocera latifrons. The sequence continues at coordinate 234,056 of NW_017535496.1, forward strand.
TTTAAAGTTTAATATGTACTGCTCTTAAATATTTTGTATTTATTAATTAAAAATGTATAAATACAAAAAATAAACTAAATCAATATTTTTCCGTTTCTACTATAAGAAAAAATTATTTTGGAATTAAAATTTTGTGGCAACTTTATATACAAAAATTTGTATACTATTGTGACATTTTTTAATACCAAAATTAATTTTAAAAAAATATATATTTCGTATATTCAATACGGATCTGAACTCAGTTTACATTTCAGTTTTTAATAAAAATTTTGTGGCAACGCTAATTACAAAAATTTGCGTACTACTCAATAATAGTGTTATTGAAATTTAAAAATAATAATTTTTGTATATAGAAAATAGATCTGAACACTTTACATGTTTTTTTTTACTGAAAACGGGTGGCAACTCTATATGAAACTATTTTCATATATTTTTAAACCAAAAATAAAAAAACTCTTGACTGAATACTGAATTTCTTACTAAAAACTTTGTMATTGTATATCAACCTATAGTATTTTTTAATGTCATCTGGCAACTTTGTTTTTTATAAAAAATAATAATTTGTTAAATTATTGTTAGAAATTATATTATATAGATAGTTTGCGTCACACCATATTTTGTTTTGTTTTTTTGAGGAATGCTTGAACTATTAGTATTTCTGATGCTGTGATAACTCTACTGCAGAATCGTATTTCTGGTACCGTGGCAACTCTACTGCAAAATTATTTTCGSAATATTGTTTAGTTTTATGATAAGTAAATTACGTGCTAAAAAATTAATTTGTTTCCTCATTTTCATAATAAATACTTATTTTAATTATAATTACGTATGGCAACTCTGTCGAGTTAACTTTTCTGTTTGTAACAAAATTGCCATATTATCTTAGAAATCTTTTTAATCTCTTCGATTATTAATTTAACTTTGTATGGAAAATTTTTTTTTTTTAAATTAAATTCACGTGGCAACTCTACTCAGAAACAGTTACGCAATTTTGTTCGGATTGATAATATCAAAATTGTCACGTTACATTCAATTTTGAACTATCTAACTGGTTTTCTATGGCAACTTTATTTAATTATTTTAAATAAAAATTAGATTTCGTGATTATTTAAAAAAGAAATATTATACCTTTACTGCCATTCAATTGTACACTAATTAGAAATTTTTGGGGTGGCAACTCTAATCTAGAATTTTTATTTTTTTGAAATGAATAAAATTTCAAACTAAAAATTACATGCTCATATTTAAAATGCGATATGGCAACTCTGCTCCAAAAAATGTTGCAACGAAGCACTTTGTGAGGCAAAAAATATTTGTCGTCAGAATTTACTGTGAAAATGAAAATAATAATATTGTCGAAACCAGAGTTGCCAACTGTTGGCGAAAGTGCAGCAGTAAGAAAGCGCAACAGAATCACTCGAAATCGAGGAGAAAGTACAAAAACCAAAAAAAAAATACTATTTGCTAATAAACAAACAACGACAAATTGCATATCACAAAGTGTAAGTGTGTAACTGTAACGAACAGTATGGCTACATTATGCACATGAATGCGCGTGTGTGTATGCGTGTGTGTGAGGTGCTGTGTCTAACACTGCCTGACATTGCATTTTTCCATTTGACTGTTGTATGAAATGTCAACAATATTTGTTGTCATGCCATCTTCACCAAACACACTCATATACTTGCAAGCACATAAGTTTATATGTGTGTGTATTGTTTTCGTATGCACCAATATTGTTTTTGTTGTCGACGTCTTCTTACACTTTGACTGCATGAAAAATGATTTTTCGACGACAATCTCCAGCAGGTGGAGCACCCAATTCCGGGTTTCTTTGTCTTTTATACTCATTGTTTATTTCACTATATATTCCTAATGTTTGCTGGCATTCGATGATATCCTTCCAAACTAATTCAAGAGACTTTTCAGTTTGACTTTGCAAATTCCTTCTGCCTTTTTTCCGTTTGCAACGTTGCCATTGAACATTGCAAAAAGTAACTGTTAAAGATTTATAAGAAAGTTGCACAAGGCCAACAACGAAGTGGGACATCGTAAAATGAGTTACATAAAGGAGGAGGGAGAGAGTGGGGTATCAAAAAAGAGATAATGGAAAATGCCAAATGCCACTGAGTTTTATTATAAATGGTATGCAACATTTGCACCGATATCGAGTGGGCGAGCAAGCAACCCGTTTTGATATTCCAAGTTTGTTGTGAAAGTCACAGTGTACTTGCATTGTTATTTTGCTTTGAGAATTTTGATTTTTGCTTACTTCAACGTGAAATTAAATTTTAACTTTACCTTAAACTTAAACTTAATTTATGCTTAAACATTAACATTAACATTAACATTAACATTAACATTAACATTAACATTAACATTAACATTAACAGTAACATTTACATTAACATATTAAAATTATTCATATTCACATAATTGAGAGATTAAAGTTTTTATACAGCATTCTTCTCTATACTAAAATACTTTTACTATACTTTTTGTACAAATTCATGTCTTTAACTGGACAACTAACACTTTTATAGGTACATATGTAGATGTGTATGTATTTGTAAACATGTTACATTTCCTGGTTATTCCTATTTATATCTGTGACTTTGTGGCGTCTTCTCACAATTACTTGCTTAATTATAAAGATAATCGTCCAGCAAAGTAGCAGAAGTATATACATAAGTGTCTATTTACACGAATACACACACACCCACCAACTTGCCAGTGAGCGGTGTCTCCTTGTTGGACATTAATTCCCGAACCGTCGCACTGCCAACGGGTCAGAGAAAAGCAGAGCGCTGACAGCTGTGTCGACCAAATGGACCGAAGGCACGAGCGACTAGCTGATTGCTAAGCTAGCCAGTATCTTGGATGTTTCTATGGATGTGTGTCTTTATATGGATATTTGTCTCTGTGTGTGTGTGTAACGGTCATTGTTGTGGTCGCTCTTCTTTGCCACTGCGGAAGTCCTTAATGAAGTGTGCTGCGTAAGCACAAAATTATGAGACTTGCGGTCGCTCGGACACCCGTTGCCATCTTGACAGCGTGCCACACATACAGACTTATATACATTTGTGTATGTGTATGGGTGTGTGCAGTTGCGCCAAGTCGTTGACCAAGCGGTTGACCGAGAGCGGTTAGCTTGCCATTTGGTCCCTTTGCGGCAAGGGCACTTGGTGGCCGAAGCATTCGCTGTGTAAGTGAATGGCTGACTGGCTGTTCCAGCTCATGCTCAACTTTGTCGAATGTTGTTGTTGTTGTTGGTATTTTTTGTTTCTGCTGTCGCATGCGATTTACGCTTCGCTTTGCCGTTGTTGACCTGATTTTTGTATTATAATTTTGCGCGTCACACTAATTTAATGCTAGAAAAAATCGCATTACAACACACACACACGCACACACATACACATAATTCATTTAACACGCTAAGTATGACAGAAAAACTAAATTGTTAAAAAAAAATGTTGGCTTGCTAAAAAATTAATGCTCGTAAATTTGTCAACTTGCATGATTTTTTCTACATGGTTGTTGTTGTTGTTGCTCTTGTTGTTGTATGCATAATTTTTTTGGTGCATGTTGTTTTTGTGGTATTTAGCAGTTAGTTCGACATTAGTGCACTCTCATACACTTACACATATGTATGTATATTGGCATTAAAGCCTTAGCGAGGACGGACAGCTAGACCACTCAACTCTAAGGTGGGCGGCAGGAATCTGAATGAATGATAATAAATCGTTATGGCGCCGCCTGGCATCGTAAATTCAATGTGTGATGACATTTTTCCGGTAATTTTTTCTGCATTGTTTTTGTTTTCACTTTTGTGTTTCCCTTTTGTTTTTGTTTCGCTTACTGCTTAACGGCATTTACGCTTTTTGCGGTCTGCCAGTTGTGGTTAAATTTGCGGATTTGTGTAAAAATTCTCGCTCACGAAAAAAAGTGTGTAAGTGGATGAGAATTTGGCATGGAAATTGTTTTAATTAATCTAATTCAATTAAGAGACAATTTATGGCATCTCGTTTGTAACAAAAATGTTGCTATGGAAATAAAAGAGGTGTTAACCACGAAGAGGAGGGGTTTCGGTTTTGAACTATTTTATCACTAAATCGTTAGTTAAGCCCTTTTAGGCTATGAAGGTGAAAATATGGATATTTATCACCTCGCCTTTAAAGGCTTTGAGTATGGTTGCTATATGAACTACGGAGTATTCAATTTAAGGGTTCTGGGTTATAAGTAGATATCTGACAGGAGAAACTTTCAGTATATTTGAGACTCGGCAAGTACGATTATGTCGAAGTTATTTATAAAGTCTCAAGCGATACACTATTTAGAGGCATTTTTTTTAAAACGTGGTCCATTTCGAGGTTTGCAACCTTTTTAAGGAAAAAATACAGAAAGTTAAAATTTATTCCCCATTAAATTTATTATCATTCCAAAGAAACTTCTCGGCATTTATTTTTTGAGGATTATCTCTTTCAAATGTTGGCCACGTCCATCCGTTSAGGCCAAGCTTCGATAACATGTTCGAGCATTTCGACTGGTAACTGGCGAATCACACCCGCGATGTCCGATGCCCGTAGGCCTGAATCGAAGCGGGATTGTCTGCATAGACTTTAGTCTTTATATATTCGTACAGGAAAAAGTCTAACAGTGTAATCTTGATGGCCTATAAGAAAATGGCAGCGCTTGAATCTCTTTAGGTTGCTCTTCGTCCCAAATGCGGTAATTTTGCTCGTTTACATACCCATTGAACTGGCACGGACAACATCGGATCTTCTTGGAGTTTCTCAGAGCTCATACAGTGAAACGATGTTATCACTATAATCCACAAAGAAAACTTTGAGTTAGAGAGGCTTCTAGTTGTGGTAAAAAATTTGCATGAAATTTGACTTCTATTGCCAATTCGAGATGCATGGAGTTATGTAGAGCTTCGAGTTAAGAAAGTTCGAGTTCCGGAAGTTCGAGTTTTGGAAGTTCGAATTTTGGAAGTTCGAATTATGAAAGTTCGAGTTATGGCACTTATATGGTTTATTCAATCTTCTAGATTTTAGCTCAACAATGAAAATATCTCCAGTCGGTATAGGCTTATACTCCAAAATCAGGTTTCAGCATAAAACAATCATCGCTAGTCGTAGGATTACTGATAAACCGCTAGATAGCAGCTTGGCCCTCCTGCGTTCTTTATGGCTGTCAAGGCATTCTGTTGTTTTAGTTTGTTTTATCAACAAAAAATTCGCTTGACAAATATTATTGAAATATCTTCTTTATCCTTTAAGTATTGATACAAATCATTATTAGACGTTTCAATAAGTTTGGGTCTCTTGGCCATCATCTTGGCCAGAAGTTTTATTATCACAAMGCACCGGTTTTTCTACTACCACGTGAAATTCCTTTAATCTTCGTTGACATCTAAGTTCCATCATAAAAGAAACATAATGTCAAAATATATCCGCAATACAAAAAATTCATACTCAAGGCATTCTAATCACATTTAAATTTGCATAACTTTAATGAAAGCTACTGTAGAAAAGTCTCATCTTCATTTCAGTCACTGAAGAAGGTCAGTACGTCAGTTTTAACAGATTTGCAACTTAGTTGATAATCAGCACCCTCACATGCATTTATATTTGTATGTACGACCATATTCCAACCCACAAGTAATTTGACCGAAAGGTCTTCTCCAAACTTCAGCCCGAAAATCGAAAATCTTGTGCTTTTAACGCAATTAATGATTCAAAAGCTAACTGCTGTATTCAGGTAGACTCACCTACCTTTGTCGAATGGCTAACTGGACATATGTATACATGGAAATATATTGTAAGTGTGGAAAGCGAACTAGTTGGCGAGTAGTTTTGAAGAGGTATTGATATTGATACAAAGTGAAAAGTGAAAAACTTATATAATATATTACGAATATATATGTGTATAAGAGACAGGTTTTGAAGAGGTATTGATATTGATACAAAGTGAAAAGTGAAAAACTTATATAATATATTACGAATATATAAGTTAATTACGGCTTAAAAATTAAAGAGCTTTAAGAACAAACCACGATTCTCTTTCGAGATACAGCCTTTCATAACAATATGCCATTAATTTAGGAATTTTTTGGAACTATAGCGCCCACCTTTTATGCAAGAATATTGGCCTAACTCTCTACTACAATGCTCATGTCCACCAAGTAGTAGTAAATTGCTACTTTTGCCASTATAAATAATCCATCGGGTTGCCACAATTACCCATACACCATGTATGGCCCAAATTTGCTTAAGCCACACATATAAATGTGTCTATTAAGTGCAAAGACTATAGTGCTTATAATTATGTGTTATTTATGTGGCTAAAGTTTTTTGGCGTCTACAAAGCCATTCTTATTCATTAACCATAAATTATTCGCACAACATTTTCGCCACCGGAAAATCCGTATTGATTTGGGTTCTACAAATATTTGACGAGCAGTCAAGCTTTGGGTTATGCGGCTCATATATGCATAGGTGTTGTTGTTGTTGTTTGYGTTTGTGTATAARGATAACCCAAAATATATGTTAGGACGACAGGCGCTCTAATAGTAAATCTTAGCGAGCTTTGCGTAGCCGAGAAGTTCTCGCCAACATCCCGGCTACTCTGTGGGGATTCACCAAGGCTACCTTGTCTGAAGCGGGTATTAACCTAAATCTTCCTACACATATGCATACGTGAAAAGCTTGGAGTGAATGTGCGTCTATGTTTACTTATTTGAGTTAGTGAATGTGTTACAAAGTAATGTTAAGAACAACAATTAACCGAGCTGAGGCCGCATTGTGAATTTACTAATTGTTCGGGGTATATGACTTTAAGGGTCGGTTAGATCAAACTTTACATTGTATACATGTATATTATCTATTCATGAGTAAGTAAAACTTTGTTAACTTTAATATAAAAATTAAATAAGAAAACATCTTCATTTATTTTCAAATTGATTAGTGATAATTTCTCTCAACAGAAAGCTCTGATTTACTTACGGTTGACAWTCTTATAGTGACAAAAACCAACCGACAAATACGTCCAGTAACATGTTTTGTCTAATTATTATGAAATCTCTGAAATCCTTGTAAGAAAATTGTTAAATGTTTCAATGTATTTACTAATAATGCTTTTTGATGCTTAGAGTTAGRAATTATGACATATTTAAAGTGTTTCTTACATAATTATGAATTCCGGGTACACCAAGTTTCCACTTAGCAGAGTTTCGTAAATTTAGAAAGTATTGAAATTTTGAAAATCGTAATTTTAGCAGAATAAAACTGGTAAAGCGTTCAAATATAGACCACTGCAGTTTCGTATTCCTTCCAAGCACCAAATAAACGCTGCGACGACGTCTTAGTGAGTTCACTGAAAATGCATTCATACCATAAGATATACTTATTTGGTCGCCTTCAAAGTAATCCCCAACAGATGTTGTACACTCACAATGATTTTTTGAATCTGTMTTTCCGGAATAAATTCGTACTACACTAAACCACAAATATCGAAAAAAAGAATAAATAAAACCTTGATTTTTGAGAAGCTTTSKTATRGYTTTTTTGGTTTCGACTCGTTTTTTCTCTTCCTTTCCAATGATTGTTAACTTGTTTGGATGTCAAACTCACAAACCCATATCTTGGCGGCAGTTATAAGGCTCTCCATGAATGTGGAATCGGAATTCGCTCAAGCATGTCGAAAGAGACCTATTTACGGTATTCGA
>NW_017535496.1:242528-245871 GCF_001853355.1 Bactrocera latifrons
GGTTAATGGTATTGGGTATAGAATGCTCAATGTTAAACTCGTACCAAAACACTTGTACATTTTGCAAGTCGGAGGTATGTACATATCACAAAAGTTATACCTGACGACGTAGTTGTAGCCTTAAATTCATTCATATAACGACAAAACTGTGGGACAATCTCGCGAGAGTCGCTCCAAAAGTGAGCCATACCGAAAAAACAGTAATTCGCTGAAATCACTGAAGTTCATCCCGCCGAATCTTATGACACTAGTATGGGAAATTATTTTAATTTTTATATAAGAATAAGAAAGAAGTATTTTTTTTTTTTCATTAAGGGTAAAAAGATTAAATGGGAATGGGAGATCATTGTACTGCGATAATTCCTCGAGTGTTTTTATAACAAAAACTTCTTCTGAAAATTACCTTATTTAATCCTACACTAATAACCGGCTATAACAGCGTTAACGGGGGCCGCGCCAATAAAGAAGAATCCTTTACTAAAAGGCAATCTTAACACAAACGCAAAAAATTCTGCAACCACTATATTTCGAACAAAAATAAATATTTAAAATAAAATACATTTATATATTAGAATTTCTAACTATTATTTTACTTTAAGTTACATCCTGGTAATACTTTATTTTTTTCAAGTAATAATCAAATCATTTAAAATTTAATTCACTTTTGTTATAAAACATTTCATAAAATATGATGAGTATCTTCCCCAATCATTCAATTTTCTTACCACAACAAATAACATAAAATAAGTGACATAACATCAGGGGAGTTATTTCGAATGTTAACAAAAGTAAGTTTACTTTGAAATTCCACCACAATCAGGGAGGGTTGATAACAGTCACTGCAGAAATGTGTGGAAAATGAACAGCGAAACGGTTAACAGCGTTAATTCACCATTTCGAACGAATTCACGTAAACACGAAGGGGAATCACGAAGGCAGCAGCTAAATATAGAATGCATGAATAGGTATGAGATATATCATATATAACTTTGTATGGTGGGGTATATTAAATTAAAACATGTTTAACAGGTGAACTAATGTTAAGTGGGAAGTCAATTAGATATCATAATARTTTCGAATTCCAATTTCTCGCTCCTTTCGAACCTTTGCTTTACTTTTCGATGTGTGGTGGACCCTTATAATGGCTTTGATCCAACGAATTTTTATGAAAGACTTTGCTGCTTTTCATCGTAATCCATTGATGAGTTTTGTGTTCTTAATGCAAATACTCAGAGCTCCTCAGTAGAAGAGGTGAGGTAGTGAGACCGCATAKTTTGTAAAATTTGAGATAAACGCAGGCAGCCTAAAGGATGACTACTTCTCATKGCCCTAGCAACTGAACTTTATCTGGTATCGCAAAGAACCAAAACTGGTCYATGCGTGGCTTATTGKCCTACCRGATTAACCTTACATAACCTAAMATAAAATAGCTCCTTATTATTCTTATTTCTTTTGATGCTATGATGTTATGAGCTTTACTAGGACTGCTGTTGGAGAGACTTTTAAGATTCATATTTTAAATGACCTTTAGTGAGACCAATCAAGAAGGAAAGAAAGAGAACTAGCTCAATTTAGGTTTCATATATACGGTTATACCAATGCGCCTCTATAGGCAAGTGTGGATATATTTGCCTCCAATAAATCAATACTGTTTTGCACGAAGATTCGACTTCACCCCAAGTGAATGTGAGAGGAACACTCAATATAYAATATTATTAATAAGTAATAGAGTTGCATTCAAACAATGCGGCCAATTATACAGGGTTGTAYAAATGTAGATTAAATGTTGAATGAGAAATACTTCAAACGAAGTAACTCACGCTNTCTGCGTTGCATCTTCGTCAGTTCATTTAARTAACTAAAACTCTTCCATATATTCATAACCTAAGATATACGTATTCTAGACTTAAGCGATAAAGCTTTCTTATTCTGCCTGATAAGGTACAGAAAACTATACCGTTAAGATCTATTGTTTCAGAGAAAAGGATCGATTTATTGATTGAACTGTAGTCAACTTTTGATTATGTACGCTCTGACCCAAACTTTGGTCAGACTGGTTCAGACAAAGTAAATTGTCCGTGAGAATTACGATCCACATACTATGTAAATTGGTGTGTGTTTGGAACCATCTGTTGACGACAAAAAACAAAAACAAAAAACTTTGGAATCAGGCTACGTAATCGCAGAAAATATTGCAGAAATGGTTTGAAACTCTACTTTATCACGAATASAAGTATTTGCGTGRCACAAAGCATTCAATGAGGGTCSTGAAKTCATCGRTAAAGTCAAGGAAACAGTGCTTGAAAATCGYTGTWTKGTCATCAGTGAGATAATGRATGATCTCAACATAGTTATGGACCGCCTTAATACATTTTGGTTAATGGTATTGGGTATAGAATGCTCAATGTTAAACTCGTACCAAAACACTTGTACATTTTGCAAGTCGGAGGTATGTACATATCACAAAAGTTATACCTGACGACGTAGTTGTAGCCTTAAATTCATTCATATAACGACAAAACTGTGGGACAATCTCGCGAGAGTCGCTCCAAAAGTGAGCCATACCGAAAAAACAGTAATTCGCTGAAATCACTGAAGTTCATCCCGCCGAATCTTATGACACTAGTATGGGAAATTATTTTAATTTTTATATAAGAATAAGAAAGAAGTATTTTTTTTTTTTCATTAAGGGTAAAAAGATTAAATGGGAATGGGAGATCATTGTACTGCGATAATTCCTCGAGTGTTTTTATAACAAAAACTTCTTCTGAAAATTACCTTATTTAATCCTACACTAATAACCGGCTATAACAGCGTTAACGGGGGCCGCGCCAATAAAGAAGAATCCTTTACTAAAAGGCAATCTTAACACAAACGCAAAAAATTCTGCAACCACTATATTTCGAACAAAAATAAATATTTAAAATAAAATACATTTATATATTAGAATTTCTAACTATTATTTTACTTTAAGTTACATCCTGGTAATACTTTATTTTTTTCAAGTAATAATCAAATCATTTAAAATTTAATTCACTTTTGTTATAAAACATTTCATAAAATATGATGAGTATCTTCCCCAATCATTCAATTTTCTTACCACAACAAATAACATAAAATAAGTGACATAACATCAGGGGAGTTATTTCGAATGTTAACAAAAGTAAGTTTACTTTGAAATTCCACCACAATCAGGGAGGGTTGATAACAGTCACTGCAGAAATGTGTGGAAAATGAACAGCGAAACGGTTAACAGCGTTAATTCACCATATCGAACGAGTTCACGTAAACACGAAGGGGAATCACGAAGGCAGCAGCTAAATATAGAATGCATGAATAGGTA
>NW_017535496.1:247546-274855 GCF_001853355.1 Bactrocera latifrons
AATTTCAAACGGAGTGGAGGTACTGCGTCGAAAACTCTCAGAGCTGGACTGTTTTTATTCATTCGAACGACAAGAGCTAGGCAGCGCAGTCTCTTAATTCCCTAACGTATGCCAATGTCGTCACATATCTTTTACAACTCATCGTTCCATCGACTGCGGTATGCGCCGTTGCTAATGCCCAAAAAAAAAACCAAAAACTTCCGTAGAACCTTTCTCTCGTAAATTTTTAATGCCGACTCTTCAGATGTTCATGCCTCTGCATCAAATATCAGGACGGGGATGATGAGTGACTTATAGAGTTTGGTCTTTGTTCTATTCTATGTTGAGTTTTGTGGCTGACGTTGTTGTTGGTATAAATGTTCCAAGATCRTTGAAATTATATACGATTTCGAAGTTATGATTGTCAACACTGGCGTGAGAGCCAAGTCGCGAGCGCGATGACTGTTGTTGATGACAAGAGATACATATTTTGTCTTTCCCTCGTTCACTGCCATATCCATTTGGTTCACTTCCTGAATTTTACCTTTAAAATAGTTTTTTTTAACACAAAAATATTTGGTATTTGAACCACCCGTTATATAATGGATCACCCGTTACTACCATTTCATTAAAAATAAATATAAAAAATAATAATAATATTCATTCGATAAAATTTCTCTTTTATAAGAATTATTTTGTATCTGAACCACCCGGTAGCTAATGATGTTATAGCAACTAGCTAAACCCATTTATTCATACTCCACATGCTCACGCACTGGTTTATTGACTACGCATTTCGCGCACCAAAGCGAATAACGGTACTCGATTTATTGTCAATGCAATCAGATATGGCCGAAAATTAATTGCATTGCTTTGCTGCACTCACACGGCAACCAAAAGCCGTTTGTCTATGAAAACACTACATACTTTGCACGCACATATATATTTGTTATATGTTATTACATATATATGTATGTATGTTTACTGATACAGTTGACTATGCCGASACTCACCTCAACGCTAGTCTATCTAATCTTAGGAGTACCTCGTGGCTGAGTGTAATTTATACGTTGGYATAATAACAATGGCGCTCACAYACACACCCACAGGCGCACTGAGATATGCGCATTCGCCGGCGCAAGCCGCTGCCATTCATTTTACAAATTACCGTATTGCATATAAATWTGTTCGTGTGTGCTAGCAGACGTTRATATCTAGACATAGCAATATCTGTATTAGATTCTATGCTGAGAACTATTTCAACGTCAACTCGCTTTGGTTACACTTACACACACATACACTCATATATAAATGCGTATGTGTTGTGCATATGTATGTGTTTGCGTATGTGTTGGTCCATGTCCTGACTTCTCTGGAAAGTGGGTCAATATGCCTACGRCGGTTGAACTTAACGGTAAGCTGACTCCACTTTATTGATTTCACTTTCACAAAGTCATAGATTTTAATGAAATATAGCTACTTACACTCACACACACACACGCATACTTGTACGTGTAAAACTATAAGCGAACTTCAGGTGCAAGTACTTGGCACACTAGGCACAGCTGCGGCATTTCTGACTTGACAAATTAGCTCAACGTCCGAAGTGCGGCGACTTTAAGGCACAGTGGCCAATGAAACTAATCGGATTTGGATGCTTTGGCAAAGGGCTCAGTCAAGTTCGGGATACTTTAAGGAATTAAGATTAGATATATATACCGTTCAATAGATGCCTAACCTAAGTCTGAAGTCTGAGGTTTTTATTTTGCTAGAGAGTTATGGACAAGTGTTAGAAGAAATAGTAAAATCGGCTTTTTGCTCTTTGAGTCGCACAAACTCTAAAAKTTCTGCAAGAACATTATAAAGTTCGATGATCTTTCAAGTATACATATATCTGTTCCCACGGTAGTCGGGTCTACGTAACTGAAACGGACTCGGATTTTTATACGACCAAAAACTTTCCACTCTTTCTTGATCTTTCAAGCTATCGGAGTTTTTTTCGTGCATTTAGGCTTATGACATACATAGTTTCGTCTATTGTATACGATGTCCGATGCGATTCTTTTTCGGCAGATTTGTTGGCTTTTGAATTCTTTATGGCAGTTTTAGCATCCCAAGAGTTGATGAGAAAAGCCTAACGTCTCTGAAAGATCTGTTCATAGTCATCAAAACATTAAAGTGTGTTACAGTTATCTAGTAACTAGAAGACTGACGAGCAAATTCTTCGCCTCAAATCCAATACTTCGCTTGAGAACTATTTTAGAAACTGTTTGAAGTATAAACTCTAAAATGCGAAAACAATAATTTCCAACCGAATTTCTGAATAGTTAAACTTAATTCTGCAAACAACTTTGTGTAGTTTTATAGTTCTCAGAAAGAAACTGCTATATTATATATAATAAAAGTAAATATAGGAAGCTCTTATGTTCTGTGATCGCTTGAAGTAGATTAGATTTGAGATATTTTTGAAAAGTTAAAGAGAAATAATGATGACCAATGACCTTAGAAAATCGATACGTTTCTTCTATATCYACGAACCTCATTAGAGATCCAAGAGGATTTAGTATGTTCAATTTTCGGCTTCATGGTATTTTAAAGATTAAACTCGGAGTATATAGAACTTCTAAGGCAAGTAAACTATGTTTGCCATTATTGGAAAATAATTTTGAAAAAATTTGTTCGTATAATCCCAAGCACATAGCAATTGAAGCTGACTATTAACTTAGCGTCAACCTTTTTAAGCTAAAATTTCCACAAGACCAAGATGAARGGAATTATTTCTGTTTATATTCTGTAAAAAACTCAGGTTGTCATAATGCCGTCGTTTCTCGGTTCTTTCTGATCTCCTTCATCGGAACTGGAGGCTTTCGGTTATTATTTCTGAATGCATTTACATTTTTAAGATTGTGCTGTCATGTCTCATCTTAAACTTAACCAAAGCTACCTGTTTGCTTAGAGACCAGCGAGGTSTAGTCTCTTTTAGAGAGTTAAAAAATTACTCCGACAGCAGAGCAACAGCGATACGACCGCTAGCTGTGAGCTCAAAGTTACTCAAGAAATATCTGTCCGCACTATTAATAGTACTAAGCGACTTCATTATCAGAATCATTTAGTTGCCTGCGCATAGCAGAATTGCGAAATCGATGCGAGGGTAACGCGCTCATATCGGATTGGGAACGTGTTAATTCTGCGCTGTCATCTTGCGTTCTTGCACTGGACGCGAGGTTCGCTGATCGTCAACCAGTTTCTGTGATATTTTTTAGCCTACAGAAGAACGTAGGACATCTACTTAGTTAGTTGCACTTAGCAAAGTTCATCTTGGTGCAGCTGTTTGTTTTTTGAGGATTATCCGCTTCAAATGTTGTCAGAGTATTGCGACTGGTGATGTGATGGCTCCAAGTCCTTAATCGAAACGGGATTGTTCGAATAGACTTTATAGTTTGCATATTCCCACAGGGAAGAGTCCAACAGTTTGATATAATATGATTGGCCTTCCAAAAATGTGAAATGGTTGACGTGTTCTCTCAATAAATCCATTGATGGAGGCGATGTGTGGGAAGTGACGCCGTCTTGTTGAAACTAATGTCGCCAAGATCCAGAGTTTTATTTGCAGGCATCAAATAGTGTTTATAATGGCGCGATAACGATCACCATTGACGATTACGTTCTCACCGGCATCATTTTTGAAGAAATAATGACCGATGATTCCCCCGACCCACAGACCTCACCAAACCGTTGTATTTTCTGGATGAAATCGCAGCACTTGAATCTCTTCAGGTTGCTCTTCGTCCCAAAGAGTCCCATTGAGTCGGATATGGGTTTCATCGCTGAAAAAAATTTGGCTTAAAAACCTCCGAAAGCGATGTCACTTGGGAAGGTTGAATGGCTTCAGTTCATGCACAGCTGTATATTGTACGCTTTTAATTTAAGAACTCGACGTAAAATGCACCAAGTCGTTCCATACGTGAGTTCGAGTTCCTCTGAAGGGCACCGAATTGACTCTCCGCGGTATACACTCGCGGTATAGATTCGCGATGGTGTTGGGAATGGTACGCTCAGTAGGGCATATATGGATCACAAGCTGAGTGAATGTTCTTCAGTCGTAAGTTTTCTTCTATTTTTTTTTATTTTTTTTTTATTTTTTATTTTTTTTGTAATACTTTGATTCAAGATTTCGTTTTTTATAACGGAAAACTATATCATTTGGCTGCCATACAAACCGACCATTCAAAATAAGGCTTCGGTGCAACCAAGGTTAACGTTTCTTCTTATTTTTAAAAAGCATTATTTTGATTTAAGCTTACAGTTATAGTAAATTTAGCATTAGCGAATGATTATCATAAAAATTATGCCAATACCAGCTTGCCAAGCACGAAACCTTTTATATTAAAGCCACTCGCCATCAATTTAAACTTTAATGAAACCATCTAACCGATATTTGTAATGAAAGCACTGCGCTCTCCTTTGAGAAACTTTTCCGAAATCGAAACGCACCGCGCAATAAACTTTCACTGCTTTCACAGTAGTTTTTGGCAAATAACCGCCATATGTGCGACTACTAGAGTAGACCTATATTAGGAGCTTTGCTGGCTTTACCATATACAGAATATATATACAAACAAGCATGCTTTTTTTTATAGGTATATGTATTATTGTGACTCAAATTGCAGTTGCAATGGACACATGTGAACATAACCTCACTCGTGTAGATCATACATACCTGCATTTCGGTATATATAACTATATAAAACCATATATAGTACATGCATACGTATGCATATTTATAGTGAAAGCTATGCCATGCATTTATGCATTCTAATGTGTGATACACACACATATATTTAGGCGAGTTCCTCCTGGCATTTGCCAGGAATCATCATCTTGGATTGTTGCCACAATTTTCACTTTATAACATTTTCCGGTTGTCTTTCACTTAATTTTTGTTTACTAGCAAAGCCACGCACAGCGCTGTGGGAGTTGGCAGTGAAGCGAAGAAAGTCTACTTTGGTTGCCAGAAAAGCTTTGCTCGAAGAAAGACGAACGTTGCACGTTTGTTATCAGACTTTGGTACTTGATGTGTGTTGGTTGGTGACCAAGTCTGCAGTTCATGCACTTGCATTCATATACAGATAGCGTTATACATGTATATACATGTAGGGCTTCGTGTACTATGTATTTGCGGCGACTCTGGGGTGCCATGAAATTGCTCAAGTTTTATGTTTAACTCTTTTCTGCTCCTGTCTCTTATACACATCTAGATGTGTATAAGAGACAGTTCATATACAGATAGCGTTATACATGTATATACATGTAGGGCTTCGTGTACTATGTATTTGCGGCGACTCTGGGGTGCCATGAAATTGCTCAAGTTTTATGTTTAACTCTTTTCTGCTCTCCTTAGAAATATAGACTTTAACACATACATACGAACAATACATGAAATTTTTTATTTGTAGCTGTGTTAGTAGTACAAACCATGCAAAAAATGCGACAAGTTCGCAATAAGTTCGTGATTCGTCGCAAAGGAACATGTAATAACATAATAACACTTGTGATCATCTTATTTGAAACGAACTGTTCTTTTTCGTTTGAGAATGTCCTATGAAGAGACAAATTGTACTCTTTTCAACCCAAAAACTTGCCAAAGGAGACTAATCGTTTTAATATTTTAAGGACTAGTTACTTTTTATACCTTAATGACACTAGTTAATTTTTATACAGTTACCAGTATTTTTATATCTAAATACCTAAAAAGTAGTCAAGATTTTGACTCATTTTTTTTATCATAACCCGTATTCTTCTATATTAAAAAAGTATTTTTAAAGTTTATGGTTTTGAGAGAACTTTAAGCAGAAAAGTCTTTCTCATCGCTGGACATTGTTTTTCGGAGTACCTCCTGCAGATCAGTTATAAATCAAGGGAATCCCAAATGTATGATGATATTTTTTCTAACTGTGAATAAAGCCGCTTAAATCTCATCTTAAATAATATTTAGAATTGTCAACCTTTATATCAAATACGCGATCGGAAGAGTACTCCTACTACTGAAACTTGGGTAACCCGTAAACAAAGCGGACTCCTATCGTTCGATATGTGTCCTCTCCTCATTAGGGACGACACTAGAGGAATAGCTACTCTCAACCTTCACACACCACCTGAGCCTAATAAACCACCACAGCTTTTAGCATCATAAACGTCCAAATACTGCATGACTCCAACTAAAGACCACCCTGCGAGAGGACGATGCTCGTAGCGTTGAACTTGTCAAAAGCTTTTGATGCAGTTAACCACAAAACGCTACCTGAGGAAATCGAAAAACTTATGCTCAATCCAAGGTTGAGAGGTGGACTATGAACGATCTGAGCKGTCGACAATCATCCATACTGTTTCCAGGCAAAACCTCTTTATTTTGAAGAAGTAAACATGGGGTTCCGCAAGGTGTCCTCACTCCGTTCYTATTTAATTTCAATGAAATCGATGGCACATGCTCAAAACCAAATGGTTATCTCACAGACTTTTCACGGTTCCGTGCAGTGAGAAACCTAACACTCTCCCCGACTAAGTCCACATATACCATACTCACTAATGAAGGATGAAGATGTGCAGACTTAAACTTAATATTGTAGTCGATGGCGTTAAAGKTCCCGACTGTCAATAACAATAAGATAGGTGTGACACCCGACAGCCTGCGTTCCTTGACTCTTACACGACCGCGCAAATACAGAGCCGCAACAAAWTCCTCAAGTCGCCAAACAGCRGCRCATGSGAACAGGACAAAGAAACGTTGATGGCAACATACAAGSCAACCGACCGGTCGGTCCTTAACTACGTCGCACCAACTTGGTCGCCTGGATGCAGTGAAACGCAGACAAGAAAGCTTAAGCTTAAGACATTTTAGAACACTGGACACCGGACTACAACGGGATGCCTCTGGATGTCTTCTATCGAACATCTGCACAGTTAGGGCCGTTAGCTCCCAGTTAAGGAACATAGCGAGCTTGTCTTCAAGAGTTTCTGCTGCGGTGCTTTCGTACATTATCCATTTTGATAATGATAGCTTTATTTTGAGAGTCAAGAAAATACAGTAGAGAAGCAGCAAAAGAMATCAAAAAGCACTTCCGATTCACAAGCGAAGTTTCATTTCGCCACCAGGTGATAGTTTTGAAAAAAGTATGCATTTCCAAAATTCCCAGCTAAATTCTTGTATGTGTAGAGGTGCTGTGTTTTGTTTACTGACTTGCTTGAAATTCAGAAATGACTATTTGCCGGACTTGCAGTGGCTTCCCCAATTGATATGCYGCACATTTTGTCTCACACATCACTAAAAAAGCATTTATTCGGGGATGTAGGCGCAAATAGACAAGCCAATACACCAAAKTGCATAGTTATATGTATATATTGCTGTGTATTTTCGGTTAACTGGGTCAGTAGCATTTGTTTTGGAATGCAATGTGTCTCACAATTTTCGACTTCTGTGAGTGTACATGTTGCAGTTGAGCTTGAGCACATGATATTCAACTAAGGTGGCAGAATTATGTCGACAAGAATTGGTTTGGCAATGTCTGTTTATAGTTTCAGGGATCGTAGCGAAGTTTCGAATAGTTTAGGTAGGGTTTAGGATAGATTAAAGAGGCAAGTGGTATACCAGTGAAAGTCTTTTCAGACCTAGAGTTTCAAGAACCTTATAAGTAACCCGATATTTCATATTATATCAAACATTACACTCCTGTTTCCTTCAGTTATAATACATTTTTCTGACTCACTTTTTAATCTTTGGGCTACGGCTCTTTAGCCACTTCAAATATAGCGCTTAATAGAAAACCTTAGCAGTCCTGGCGGTACTTGAATTGGTCTAAGCACAGTTAAATTGTAACTGTCAAGATTGCTAAACGGAATATTCTAGCAGATACTTGCTAAGCATCGCTCTCACGAGAACTAATACGTATATCTGTAATTTGTATGTCTACGACGAGGCCTCGAACCACCCTACACGTTTTTGTGAATAATTTATTCATGCCCGTGTGTGTAATCATTTGTGTTTTGACTGCATCGGCATGTGCCACTTGTGATGTTGCCACATTTCGAAATTATTTTCACTGCGCTATGGACAATAAATACAGTTATATCCGTATACATAAGTATGTACATAGACATGTACATATAACTATCTGGAAGAATTTATTTTTATTTGACTCACCACTACCATTACGTATGTATATGTGTACGTTTATATTTAGTGTATTGTATTGTTTTTCTATATGCAAACCCTGTAGGAAATTTAATTATATGGCGCCATACAAATTGCTATTTTTATACATCTATGGGCCTTCCTAAGTGGCTACAATCGGTCTACACTTTCTCCTAACCACCTTGAAAGCAGTTAGTGACTTTCGGTAAGCCATATAAGGTGGAAATGCGTTAGTGACAGGTTAGGTAAAGATGTCGATCCCATCACTGATCTCGTTGGACAGCTTAGAGCGCCGGTCCATTGTGCTACGTAGAACTCCTAGGTATATGATAAGATCTTGAGACGGCCAATGTCAGTTTTRGCTAAGTCCCCTGATTTATTAAAAGTAAGTTTGCCKATATGTTTCAATCATAGCATTACAAAGGTTGAASAATAGAGGAGAAAGTATCCGGATGTTTCCACCTCACCTTCTTCATTTAACTTTGGCAACCTCTGTTTTGAAAGATGTTTTGTTTTATTGCATGCATGCCTATTTGACAATATCTAGTAAGAACCTCTACGATTGCGGCAAGATGAACAGGATGGCGTAGCTCGTCGACCCTGACGCCTTCTAAGCGTACACGAGCTCTACTTCACTACCTCTAAGTTCACTTGTTCCTATATTTTACAAAATAATACTTTCCGTCCTTTCGAATGACCTTACATTGTTTATTCATTCCATTTTGAACACTCTGTCCCACAGAAGACTGCAAATGAGGTGTTTGGGGTTTGATTCAAAGCCAAAATCATTCAAAGCAGTTACTACTGCTTCCAGCAGGACATTATTTTAAATTCCCTCCATATCAAGGAAGGTTCTAACAGCGAATTCCTTATGTTATGACATTATAGTATGCAGGATAGTATCCACTGACTGGTTAGATCAATGATCCCTCGGAATGCGGAAACGGTCTCTCCAGAGTTTTTAGTCAGAAGAAGGAGAGCTAGATGGCCCTGAAGTTCTTGACCGTAACGTGGAGCCCTTGCTAGACTTTGGGATGAACGTGACACTGATTCGTCACCGGGATATAACGCAGTCTTATGCAGTACGCATTAAAAGATGCCAACCAGTTGCATGACACTTTAACAGCCTGTTGCAACAGCGCTGATATGATGCCATCCGGTCCCGGGGACTTGAAGGGTTTGAACGAATTGATAACCCAAGTCAAGTGTCAGTTCATCCAGAACCGTTTTACAGCGGGCCGAGAGATATCACGTTAGAGGACTTGTTGCCCGGTAAATGAGCATCAAGGGGCATCCGAAGTGTATCCTCGCTGCTCAGGGCCCACTTCCYATTTGTGTCTTCAAGATAACCCGGGAAGACGAAGCTCAGTATGTTAGATATCTCAACGAAATAAAGTGGATCTGTTTCCAAAGCTTAGTGTCACTGGTACCACAAATGGTCCCAAAGCGGTTAATATCTTCCCCTAGGCATCGTAGATGTTATACTCGTATGAGGACCTCGGTTGTTCCGGTTGACTTCAAATCGTGCCTACCGGTTAGTACACAAAGAAACTTCATTAAATTAATATATTTCGTGTAAAAGAATTTAGTTATATTCGTTCATGGTCCGGGAAACTTGAATTTTGTATTGCTTCCCGATGTAAGCAGCAGGAGTATTATCTGGTCTTTAAGTTACTTCCATTAAATGCAGTCCCTGTATACTCTCTATTAAGCTCCCGTTTTCATACAGGGCTTATATGACGCACCTCCCCACATCTGTGTACTTATATGTGTGCCTCTCGCACTCYCACAACCAATGTTTTGTCTTCTATCGCACAGTTAATTGTCATTGAATTTTTATTGTTGTGGTTGTTGCTGCTTTTCCTTTGCACACACCCACATTTTGCATATTTTGTGAACAAAATGTATGCAATTGCACTTCTTGCGGTTCGTTGAACTTCGTCAACTTTGACAAATTTAAATTCCAATACAATGCGGGAGCATATGAAAAAGTCATTACAACTCAACTTAATTGACAACAATGCGAAAGTACTCACAGMAGTATAAAAAGCAAATAAATAACAATGATAAATAGTAATACACGTGCAACAAAAACAACAATGCCAGTGCTGATGATAAAATTGTCAAAAACTTTGTATTTATAAATGTGTGACATGAGCTTAAGACACTTTCAGCGTCGCTTTGTTTCAACTCACTCTCGTGCTTACTCTTCCTCTCTCTCTCTCTCCCTCTTTTTCTTGCCCACACTTTGACTAATGATTCACCAAACAAAAAGTAGCAATGAAATGCTTTGGCAATTAAAATTTGGTTCTTTCACACACATACATATATGTATATATGCTTACACACACACACCCAGCGGCAGCACGTGGTCGCACAAATGCCCCAAATAGATTACGTGCAATGAAAACTTAACTCAAATAAACATGARTCCATGCACATTCATTCACTTTGTAATTCAGCCAAATCACCCGCTGCCCAACTGCAGCTGCGCCCCCTGGCGCCTTGGGGTATGCTTTAGAATGCATTTATCGTACTTCGGGTCAGCCGTAAATGTTTGTTTGACTTCTGTTCTTGTTGTGTGCGTATGCAAATGCTTGTCAAATGTCAAATATAGGTAAGTAGCAAATTACATTTGCAGTATTTTACAGTTATATGTGTGTGCCATCTCAGCAATGGCACTTGTTGTTGCACGCACAGGACACTTACGATTGCCTTTTAGCGGCAACTTAAACGAGTGCTTTTGCGAAAATTTGTTTGCTGTCAGCAAATCGGTTTAAAGGAGATTTGCTTGATATTTGTGCAAAATATATATATGTATATATAAATATATATATAAGTGCGTTTGCAATTAGAGCAAACTATGTAATTGTCAGTTGTTGCGTCCGTTTCTGTTTTGCTAAAAATTGGTGTCTGAATTATATACAGTTATGAAGTTTGCTTTGAAATTTGATACTTGATGTTTTACAGAACTTTGTCAGCTTAAGGAGCACACTTGCGGATTTCTGGAAAGTGAAATATATACTAGAATGCATTTAATTTGTTCTTTCTTAGGACGTTTAAGGCTATTCTAGGAATTTCAGTACTGAATTAAGTCAATGAAAGTCAAGGTTAAGTAATGCTTTAAGCACAATTCGAAAAATGTACATAACAATTTTCTAAATTCTGGTTACAAATACCGTTTAAACTTCTAAGTGGGCACCCACAAGTAGTGTGTAAGTCTAAAAAAGGCGAGTTTTGGAAGTTACAAAAACATCCACTGTATTTAAAGATAATTTTTGAATATAAAGTTTTCTAGTTATATGCTAACTATAAAGGACTAAAAAAAGATTCTATTGCTGCATTGTCTTTTTTGCGCACAAATCCAAAAGAAATATTACCGAAAATTTTGCAATTTTTTGGCTGGTCGGTAAGTCGAATACGGTGATTGCGACACGATATTGGTTGAAAATGTGGCGAAAAACTCWCGAAGAATCAATAGAGCATGCGACGGTGCATTTTAATTGTGCAAAAACAAAGAGTTGTCGGTCACTTATACCGGCTTCTATTTACCACCAGCTAGACGCATATGACGGATCACACTTAAATTGTATTCCTTATACCACACCTGAATAATAGAATAAGAAAACTGTCAACATATCCTTCATTTTTGAACCGTTTTGATGTGTTTTTTCGACTTCAGCTTACCTTTGTCACGATATTCGGCCGATTGATCGTCGGTTTCTAGATCGTAAGCATAGATACAAGACTCATCGGTAGTCGGAAAGTATTGTTTTACAGACGTTAGTTCGACGCTAGTTTTTGTTAAAATTGAGCGATTTCTCAGGTTCCAATAATCTTTAAAACTTTAGTCACTGATCCTTCCCATATTCGAACGATGCCAATAATATCTCTGACTGTTAATTGCCGATCTTCAAGCACCAATTCCTTTATTTTTTATTGACGTGTTTATCATAAGTTGATGTCGATGGCCGTTCTGGAAGTGTTTCATCGCCAACACGTTATCGACAATCTTTGAATAATTTGTGCCAATCATAGCAATTTCTCGCGACAAACAATTATCACCATGTGCTTTTTCCAATTTTATGAACGTTTCGGCACCAGAAATTTGATTSCGCACACAAAATTTTCTGGAACTTATTTCTGGAATAATTTCACTCATTATAAAAATCGCCGAAAGCACTTTATTTATTTCAGCGAAACAAGCGTTTACTAAACACTGATGATAATTTTGTTGTGACATTTGCCATAGATGTCACTGACAGTTTTACCAACCTACACAAAAAAAAAAAAATAATAATAATAATGGAATGGGTATTAGCGCGAAATTTAACTTAAGAAGTCTTACTTTATTTTTCTCAAAGTATGTCGCTATCTTAATTTCGTCTTTCAATTAATTACTTTATTCAAATATTTAGCTTAATTGGCTCGATTATATTTTTAATTGAGCAATTAATCCAAAACTTCGGTACACAGGTTTACTTCGGCTTTTTAAGCTGTGCATTGGAAATCTTTTAAACAATTATGTAAAAGAAATATTGCTAATTGAGTAAAATGAGAGAAGATAGCAGCAGCAGTTGTCATTATGCTTTGATGACAATGTTGATTTTTGCTTACTTTTGACACTTACGCTCATTTGCAGAATACAAATTTTATCCCTTGGGCATCCAAATACACCTTAAATGAACTTTATTGCAAAATGCAATATTTTAATATTCAATTATGAATTCGATTAAGAATTAATATACAGCTATTGTCTAATTTGTATGATAAACTAAGTTAAACTAATAACTTAACTGAAGCAAACGACTAATTGGTCGCTTCTTTTCTTTTCTTCTCTTCATATTTCTTGGATGTAACAGAATGGAATGGAAGATAATCGTACCGATCCGGTGATAGTGGACCTGTGGTACAAGTTTTCAAAATCAATCCTACATGATTTATATACGTCAAGCATTCCACTTGTTTCAAAAAAAGTTAGTCAGTAACTTCCTTGATATATATTTAAGAGGCGAGCTTTGTGTCGGTACTTGAGGCTTGACCGATCTAATTCTATTTTTTTTTTTAAATATTAATCAAATTTTTAATAAAATTTTGTTTATGAAAAGAAAGTAGATTTTTCTAAAACAGCAATAATAAAAAACAATTTGAGAAGTTGTTGAAACCTTCCAACTTCTTAATAGAGTGATCTTTGTAACGCGAGATTTCTAATAAGCTTTAACTTTTTTCGGAGYTAGTGTTTATTACTACTGTTACTCGATTAAGACTCAGTTTGGTTTGCCATTTCAGACATCGTGYGCTGCGTCCAATATCCGGTCGATATAATCGCCCATGAGAGTTAATAATTCGAGCGACTATAGATCGGTTTCGCACCACGTTTGCTAAAGTGGATAATRCGCATTCTCAGAAATGCCGTACAATTCTCACCTAAAACAGCCATATTGCTGCTGTGAAGCTGASTATCGAAGAAGACCCGAACGAGTCCATCTGCCAATGCGCGCAACMGTTGGACCCACTTTATGGAAAATTACTACACCAGCTAACTTCGAAGAAAGAGAGTTTGCTAGAAGGTAGAAAATTGATGTTACTTAAAACCATCAAGACGACCATTGTTCCGTTCACGAGATGTAGGTCTCTGCCCAGGTTCAGGAGCCTTTCCCTTAGGGGCAAAGAGGTAGAGATGACCAACATGGTCAAATATCTTCGTCTAACACTGGATTCCACTCTGCCGTGGAAGCAGCATGTACCTGACCATAGCAAAAGTGACTAAAGTGRTGTCCAATCGATTAGCTGGTAAATCCTGGTGCTGTAAGCCAAGGATCGTTAGGTGGTTGTACAACCTGATGACCGATAATTACGTATGAATCGGTGGCTTGAACCGCTGCTTGGACCTCAAAATTTTGTTTTGAGGCTTTAAAAATGCCAAACTGTGCAAGAACCACCAACAATAACAAGAATATGTTCCATTTCATGCAGCCATTTTTTGAAGAGAATGTTTTTGTGAGCACATTATATCGGATCGTGAGGCTGTAGCGTGGCCTATAGCGGCTTGACTACGCTTTTTTTGGGTCTTTTGAARTCACTTTGCTACGCAGATAAATCAAAGACAATTGACACCGTGGAATAGAATATTCGTCGCAGTTTTGAGATTGCGACTTTGAGGTTATGTTGCTATATTCAAGTCAGTTTTTGAAATGAATCAATAGTTGTTATTCAGTACAATGTCTGAAGAGGTCTTTTACTTATTTGTATACATTCTTTACTAAGCCMCAAACACGGCTGTGTGATTTGAGCATTCTCCACGTATGTTTCATGAGACGGAAGTTGTCTCTAAATTTAGGATTTGACTAATTTATTTTCCTATTTTCGGAAGAACAAGCAGCCGAATCCAGTTTTAATCCAATCACTCAAAGAAGGAGTGTACTTTCGCATATTTATCTATATTCCCTCGAAATTTTATGAGTTAAAGACAAAATCCTSAATAGCTTCACTAAAATAAAATTTTGTGAAATTTTCCTACATTTTGATAAATTTAATCGAAATCACGGCAAAAATATCTTCCTCCATACTCACCTTACTAAGCAGCCAGAAATATACCTTACTAAGAACTAATAATTTAAATTTTCATTAACATTGAACAGAATCATTTCCACGTTTATTAACACACCATCTCCGTCTGCTCGCCGCCTTGAAATTACATTTTCTAACCAAATAATGAAGTGACTTCCACCAAATCAAGTCATTCAGATAATTTTCATTCAATTCTCGGCATTCCGGAAATCCCCAAACAATATTCAATTTATTTCCATACAACAGCAGCGGATGTAGCGAAAATAGTGCGAAGAAAAGCCAGCCGGGCCATTCGCCAATTGAATGAAAAGGGCGAACGATTTGACAGCAACAAATTTGCCRAGCAGTGAACCAAATAAATGCGTAGGTCGCCGCCGAGAACGCCAACAGCTCAGACGCAATAAACCCCGCTACAAAAGCGTGTACACAACATAATAATAATAACAATAGCAACAACAGAAAAACTACTTTGGCAAGAGTAGCCAGATTAGGGGCACTTGGTTGAAAAGGAAAGCCAAAAATATTAAAGGGTAATTCTATGAGGGCGTTTAGATACATWAGGATTAGTGAAGGAGCTGAATTTTTGGTTTATTGAACTTTCGGGACATGGTGGATTTRGGTTTAACTAATTTTGGGAATATAAGTCTTTAAAGTTTCAAAATTCCATTCTTGAACTTTGATATGGTTTTCKGCTTTACTGAGGTTAGAAGCTAACTATCGAAACCGAAACCAGGGGCTTATTTACTTTCACGAACCAAACCCTCCCAATATTCTATAAAGTTGTGCAGCGTCATGTTAATCCAATGGAATTTAGTGCTGCTCGGTCGAACATATCTCAATCGTTCAGTGGAAGTCGAACTTGTAATTTTATACCGTTAGCCTGTAAAAAAGCAAGATATGAATGGACTAGGCTTTTATAAATTGTGGAAGTAATGATTTTTAGAGAGATCGGCCCAACGAGATGGTTAGCCTGATGTAGAAACCCTCTCGAACCCTCCCGAACCAACAAATGCTGATTTTTTCAGAAAACATTTCGATCTGCTTGAATAAGGCCGAAAAATCGGTGCAACGAGAGGAACTTAAAGTTGTTGGATTATAATATTAGTGTCTTCTGAAAAGTGAAAATTGTATTGGTGRACGAARCGAAATCYTCCCGATMCCTCCCGAACCCAGTAATGCTGATTTTTCCTCAAAACTTGCGAACTACTTGAATAGGGTCCGAACTTCAGACTAATGAGACGATCTGGAACTGTTCGGATAGTAAGCCTGGTGTCTTCTGAAAAGTGGAAATAGAGTTGATAACAGGAATGAATCTTCTAAAACGCAAGAAGGCTGATTTTTCGGCGAAAATTGCGATCTTCTTGAACAAGGTCCGAACTTCGGTCCAATGAGACGATNGCTGATTTTTCGGCGAAAATTGCGATCTTCTTGAACAAGGTCCGAACTTCGGTCCAATGAGACGATCCTAAACCGTTCGGATAGTAAGCCTAATATCTTGCGAAAAGTAAATATACAAGAATACCGAGATTTCGGTCGAAATTGCGAGCTACTTGATTAAGACCGAAACTTCGGTAAGCTGCCGCAATAGTTTGACTCGACAGTTTGGAAGCTTTTACTCCAGATACTACTTGACAGCATGCTTTCTTTAGAAAAATGAGTCGATCCCAAGCAACTTTAATGTAGCTTGACCTAGTTGGTCTCAAGAAGTTGGTACAGGTTAGTCTAAAGAGTCGACTTTGACACAATTTTCGACCAAACTATCTCACTAGAAGACCCTGTATACAAACTAGTCAGCGAAAGTATGCGAGAAAGTGCGTGTAAGTGACCAGTGTTGCTGAAAACAGCAAAATGAAGCGAAGACTTCGTCGCACGCGACTACCAAGACATGATAATGTAAATATTCTCACATTTGCTAAAGCGATACAGCAACACACCGGCTTAAAAGAAAACACACACAAACACAAGTTTCGCGCCGCGAAATACCGTACACCTACGAAAACAAACTTTAAGAAGGATATTCGAGTAACTTGTAAGAGGATGCCGCTTGTAATGGAGCAGGCGGAATAACGGTGTCGTTTGTTAGAGCACAACTTACGAAYTTAAGCTCCGAGACGCGCAGCTAATATACACAACTACACACAGATCTACACGAGTAGTAGTTGTGAGCTTGTACCGCTCTGTTGTGTGTGTGTATGGGGGAAATTTCTAAAGTATTGAGACGCCTCTCCYCGCACAATTCTTGTTGAATGCATACAATTTGCCCGCAGCGTGTATTCGGTTCAGTTCATTGATTACATGCTCGATCGAATTTTGAAATGTGTCACAGACGCCTTTGCAAATTAAGACCGGAGCTGCAGCCGGCAAAAACGGAGTCCGGAGGCGGCTGCARAAGCAAACGAAGTAGCGCAAAGGCGAGCGCACGAGACGACAGAATGAATCTCGTTGGACTGTGTAAAATATTTGAGATGAACAAATAAATGAATTAAAGTAAAAAGAGTTGCCTGTCACTGCAGTGCCGCCCATGCCGCCGCTCCCTGGTATGCACCACACCAACTCTGTAAGTGGCAAAGGATAATTTGAATCGACCTTTAGTTGTGTCCTTTGTGAGTGGTTCTATACAAATCGATTGAGCTCGTTCAATTATAGCTTAGTATTGTTGTTTTAAGAATTTTGCAATTTTCTATTTTSCGTTTTTTCTTTGCTTTTATTAATCATTTTCATTTGGTGCACATACAAACACATAGACATAGAAGAGATAAATTGAAATTAGAAAGCTTGTTGAACACAGACATAAAATTATTAGACTCTATTTCTATTTTGCCAGCTTAATTGAGAAACGGCATTGATGATTGGAAGTGCAAAACAAAGAAAAACATAGAAACGACAGTTCTTTTGCGGCCACAATCGAAATGGAATTTGTAGGCGGAGGAACTCACGTTGTACTTGGAACAGAATGAATGCAAAGCTAATTGTGGAAATAGTAAAAATAACAGGGCAAAACAGCAAGATGTTGGTGTACGGCCATATGCAAGTGACAGGCTAAAGCAATATATTGCGAACATAAAATGGTGTTGGAGAACTGTGCTGGAAAATATCACAAATGCAGCTACCTGGTAGTAGAACACAAGGGGATACTGGCGCACCGAAGCGCTCGCATTCTACCGATAGCCGTTCTAGGGTGTCTTTTCCTTGCTCGCTCATCAGCTTTGCAACTTTCTGTGATTCTGCTATGCCCTAGCACTCATACCAGTTTAATCACAAAGACACTTCACACTATTARTAGCGAGGTTAGTCAACCCTGACTYACTGYTAATGTGTTCGAGATTAGTTTCGCCGCTCTGCTTTATGAGTGAATGAACACTTCTCTGAAGGAGACTGCACCCAGGATCAGTGGATCTACGCCTATCTTAATGACTGTAAAGGAAGGCACTGCTGTAGTCAGGAATTATGAAGCTGGAGTTCATGGAGAGTTCTTGAAAGTAAATCCCTTCAACAAACTTGCCTAAAAGCTTTGATCCATCCGTATAGAAGCACCTAGTCTTCAGCGGCTTCTTCCCACCCACAACTCTCTCGTCGGTACATGGACAGAGAAGGAGTCGCCAGAGTTCGGTTTAGCGACTTCATGCTCCAAGTGATCTGGTATGAAGTCAAAGTATGTGCGGATATCCGAGTATTCAAATAAGTGTTCTTTTAAAAACGCAGCTTCTCTTAGTCTAATAGAAACTTTCACAGCCACACACTTTCTGACATTGTCTAGTACACCACACATCCCCCGAGTTTCTTTCCAAGTGTTATATTTTTTAGAGCCAACCACCTCATAAAGACTCCAGAGAACATAATATGCTTGAMCATAGTGTCTTTTCGTGAGAGACCACATCTTATGTCAATGACTCCTCAACTGYAGTTTAATGCAATCGATGACCTTTTTTCTCTCTCTTCGATATTTGTCGTCCATGAAATCTTCCTAGCCAGGTTGAGCCCTAGATATTTCATTGAAGCCGCCGGTTGGGTACGATTGTCTCCCATTTGCGGCAGCAGTGCAACCGAGATCTTATATTTTCTAGTAAATAAATCTGTCTTGCTTTTATTTGGGCTGATAGCGAGACCCCTTCTGTCTGCCCAATTTGCTAAGATACTAAGGAGCCTCTGCGTCAACTTGTACATGGTACACAGAAACTTTCCTTTGACCAAAAGTGCTACATCGTGTGGTGACCACATCGAGTGCGTGCGTTGCTACATTGCGTTTCAATCACTCTGTTGCACAGAAGACTGAGCATGAGTATGAGAAATAAAAAGATTTCACAAAATTTCTTGAAAAGCAAAAATTTGTTGAAAAAAGAACTCCAAAAACATAGTAATTTTGATTTTCACACAAACTTTGAGGTTATGTGAGAAAGGTGTGAAATTGAAGTTATAGATCCTTTAATTATCTATAACATTGCCACTCTACKTTTTTCCAAAGGATTCATAGTTTTGCCAGAAATCGAGATAAACTGTCTTCAACCCGAATACAAGGCAGATCAGCAATATGAAAGTTCTGTCATCCTTCGTAGTTTTGCTGAATCGTACATCTGTGCCATATTTATACCAATAACCGAATGTTTTGTTGCATTTTGTATCGGATTAGGGTCTAAGACACTAACCGAATCTCTTATATAACATGAGGACCATGAGACCCTTTTGCTTGAAGGTAATGAGACCGCGATTTGGGTTCTAAAGGGTCGCCATCTGTGGAGTTCACACTCACATTCATTGTTCATTAACTTCAGTTTTCAGTCTTTAACTATGGTTTGGTTTACCAGAGGCCTTGCTCAATTAAGCAAACTCCTTGAAATTGCCTCAGGGTCCATCTAAATACAAGCAAGCTTCGTATCAAAACAAAAGCGACAATCAGCTATATTAATAAATTAAATTTAATCAGTCTGCGACACAGATAAATAATCCATTGAAATCAATCAATCTCAATCTACGCCAAATCCGTTCCTTCACTCTCATCCATTGAGTAACTTGCACATAATCTAAATGCATATACTTGCCGCTTCCTATTAGCTTTATGAACAATATCYGACGCAATTCGGCAGCCATAACTTCTAATAAAAATATATTCGTAACCCCATCGCATGGCCATAAAATTAAGGTCTGAGTCCGACAAACACTTACCCAAAAATAAAACGGCTTAACGCTCGTTGAAGGTAGCTGTTATTGAAATCGTTGGGTTATACTGTAAATTAACTAGGCGCATGCAACATTTACGCCTTTTGACCCCACATCTGACCYTTCSGCAAATATCGATGGCAGTTTGAGTTGACTTAGCAGGCACGCACATGSAAACATACACGCTCGCTTMCACTAGTGCGCTGCCAAATTGGCAGCTGCTTCAGCAGACACGACGGATGTGCGAGCGCAAAGAAAAYGTAARCCCAAGGATAATGACGCCATTGACACTTAAAAGCAAATTTTCTTCAACATTTTCATTTCGCTTAGACGGTTGCTTTTCCATTTCTCTTAACCGGTTCGGGCATTTACTCCGTTTGTTTGACTTTGACTCGCTCGCGCGAGACACCAGCGTTCAACAAACAGCTAATAGTTGAGGAAAACMCATACATTTACAATACAAATGTGTGTAATTATGTAAATATATATGCATAGTTTTAGTTTCCCGCCCACACGGTGGTGGTCACAAATACAATACTCCGGAAAACCCAAAATCTGCTCCCCTATTAGAATGGTCGACTTACGTTTTTACACTTGATAAACTTTATTGTTTCCAAGCAATTTAAGATTTCGGCTCGACTGACATAACMGTTTGTGGACACTCTGTGCGACGCCTCGCACTCACTCCTCGGCTTGTTTGTGTGCAGTTTGCCGACAATTGTCATTCAAGCGCACCCTTCAATGAAAGCCACTCACAATAACCGCATTTGCAGTCAATTTAAGACAAATTCAAAATTATTCACTTAGTTTGCCATTGTTCATTAAATTTCGTTGGTTTGTTGACCTCATTGCTAATAGGTGACAGTTTGTTGTTGTATAGCGGAGTTGAAAGTTGTTGGGGAAATAAATATGAACAATATAACAGTAATATTTTGATCAGCGAGTCAAGCAATAATACGCTTCATACCCAAAAGATTAACTAAATCTCGCGTCGATCCAAAAGTAATGTTGTGGACCTCTGCTATTTCTCTGATGCTGACACGATGATTTTAAATACATCAGGGAAGYATCGAAGACTTAACGGTCCTCTTTAAAATCGAATATTATTATTCGAATAATACTCTATCTGGTTTAACCGGTTAGTCGAATTGCAAGAGCTCCACTTTCTCGGTATGAACTTTTTAACTTTAACTTTTTGGACTTTGAATTAAAATTGCTAATATCTTTGAAACCTTAGCAAATCAAATTTGATATACGATACTCACAGGTTAACTTTAAATAATTGATAGACGGTATTTGAGATTCACTTAAACTAATTATACCCCGACTGAATACAACTATCTTAAGTCAGTACTATTGATACTATTGATTATATATTGCTTTACTTCTTTGAAGAATACTTCAACGGACTTTTTAAATAAATTTTACCAAAAATTACATGAAAATACAGGCATCGTAATTCGGTACTCTGTGGTAATCTGCWGATATGTAGATAAATATTTTTGAATAATTAAACAAACACGTTTGCACCTAAAATCGGTACTTATTGCACACCGATTTTATAAATTGGTACTTTACTTAATACATTTTTGCAAAATTATCCAAGACTTTTTAACCTAAAATCGGTACTAAACTAAGGTACTACAGAGCATTAAATTTTACGAAAATTGACCTGGAAATTTTGTACCGAAAATCGGTACTAAAACACAGGTATCGTAAATAGGTACTTTCTCTAGTACCATACAAATATATATGTATGCATGTACATATTGATATTTTTTTGAATAAATAACAAAAGCATTTCGTACCTAAAATCGGTACTTCTTGTAAACTGGTTTTATAAACTGGTACTTTACAYAAATACATTTTTGCACATTGTTTACGTGAAGTCAGTACTATACTGAAATATATTTTTCGAAAATTTACCTGAAAATTTTTTACCTAAAATCGGTACCAAAATATAAGTATCGTAAATTGGTATTTGATCTGTTAATATTCAGTTAAATACATATTTGTTTTGAATGCTGAACAAAAACATTTTGTACCGATAATCGGTATTTATTGTATACTGGTTTCATAAATTGTTACTTTCATAAATGAATTTTTGCAAAATTAAGCTAGACATTTTTTTTACCGAAAATCGGTACTTAGATACAAGTATACCTAAATACGGTACTTTTTCTGGTTTTATTGAGAAATATATTTACGATACCACAATCAGCTGATTTCTTTATTAAACAATAAATTTTGCCAACCATGTAGCGCGCACCCTACAATTCAATCTGAAGGTTATGCAGGGCGTATGAGTAATAAATTTCCTCTTAAACCCGCAGCTAGAAAAGAATTTCGAAGGAGAAAGAAAATCGATTCGATGGAAAAAAATACTAATTGCTTCTTTCCTTACAATTTATATACAACTTTTCTGGCAGCAACACTTGAATGTAAAATACGGAGTAGCATGCAACAGCGCCTGCCACATTACACAAGTGTTATGTTTGCAACAAATTTGCACTTGAATTTGTGTATCATTTTGATGTTTCCACGCCGAAAGTGAGAAAAACACAAGTGCAAATAAAGGCGAACAAACAAACAAGAAACATATCTACACACAGATACACACATATGCGACATGTGTCTNCGCCGAAAGTGAGAAAAACACAAGTGCAAATAAAGGCGAACAAACAAACAAGAAACATATCTACACACAGATACACACATATGCGACATGTGTCTGCTTAAAACTAAAGCAAAGTCAAACAGCCGCGCCAACACAAATAGTTTCACACACACACACACATGCAAATGTGCAAATAGCGGGAATACAAAGCGAGACAGCTTCAAACTAGCGGCGCAATTGCATAAAAGAAATTTACTGAGCAAATACGACAGCAACAGGGTAAATAAAATCTCTTTTGGTTAACAAMACTGTGCCACTCCACCCGGCCCGGGCCACGCGCTCGGCTATCAGCCCGCTGCCGGCAGCCTGCTAACTGCCACTATTATTGCTGCGCAGCCCTTTAATGGAACAACAGGCAGGCGATGTGCGGGGGATACGGGGGGAAGTGGCGCGCTTTATTTGTTTCTGTTTGTGTTTGCCACTGCAGCAGTTGTTGCTTGCAGCTTTGCATTTGCGGCGTAAATCCATACACATTTCTGTAAGTGTTAGTGTAAGTGTGTGTGTGTGTGTGTGTGTGTGTGTGTGTGTGTGTGTGTGTGTGGCTAGGTGTTTGCAATTTAAAATGTGCGCTCGCGCTTTCGCTTTAAAATGACGTGCAAATGTTTGCTTAACGTGCTTTTTTATTTGGCCATTAGGCAAAAAACGCTGCAACACACGGCTATTCAGCACACACACACACGCACTCACAGATACCAGGGCATGTTTGTGTGAATGGGCGTTTGTTGCGCGCCGTAACAGGTGACAATTTGTTTATGCGCAAAGAAGTTACTTTTTGATGGTTCGAGCCGGCGACACTTGACGCTGATGGCTTAAAATTCACTGTGGCTGCGGCGCTTGTAATTCTATGTAGCATACATTTAGGATGAATTGCCATTTCGCTAATTTTACAGGTGATGCAAATAGTGACGCTTCGTTTTATTTAGTATTGCTTAAAGAAATATATAAAAATCAACTAATGAAGCTGTTTGAACTAAGCRSCTACACTTTAGAAGAACRTAGCTCGAAAATGATTTCAGATATCGATTTAGGGTAGGTTAGTTTGGTTTGGTATGACAATGAGCCACGCAGAGGCTAGTTTTGGTTCTTTGCGGTACCAGATGGATTTCAGTTACTAAGCGGCCTTACTATTGACACATCTTCCAGTATAGCATACCACCTCAGATGCTTACAGCGTAGTCACATGTACCCAAAGCATGCTCCTATATTTTGTTGGTGACTTGATCTAGACATTTCCTGCAGTCTTCTCGATTTGTCAGCCTCATACTGCAGGCGTGTATCGCGACCAGACAGTGACCAGTTAGTATTCCGATCTTGTTTCTACAATCTCTCTGTCGGATCTAACGTTTTGCACCAAGGTAACTCGTTTCTTCGATTTTGGATTATCTTTACCAAACTTTTGTCCAAATCGTCGTATAGACAATGCAGGGATTTCCCAATGTTCATCACCTCTTCAGCAATTCTTGGCAATCTCATCCACTATTTCATTGCCCTCGACGCCTTCGTGGCCTGGCACCCAGTAGAAGGGAAGTTGCTTGCTTCTGAGAACACTTTTCACTGTGCATTAGAGGCCAGCTCTGCGACTTTTGCAGTAGCAGAGACATCAGCTTGAAATATATTGTAGTGATCCGGGAACTTAAAAGGATCCGTTATGCCTAACTCTGGACAGTATATCCCCACATCAACTCCGCCCTCCATTTTCAAACCGTTCGTATAAATGTTTAGAGTGTAGGGCGCGGAAAATCCTTGTTTGGCGCCTATTGGAGATAACAAGCACAGTCAGTTCCTGGGCACCTAGTTTTTCCACAGTAGTGGAGGTCTTCCGCTTTCTCCGTTTGCAAACATCCAATCAACATGACCCTAATGAAAAGGGCACTCATAACTCCCCCTACCTTTATATGGCGCAGAGGCATGGACGATGACAACATCTGATGAGTCGGCGTTGCGAGTTTTCGAGAAAAAGTTTCTGCTGAAGATTTCTGGTCCTTTGCATTGCCAACGCCGGATACCGCAGTGGATAAGCGACGACGTGTGATAAATACGGATATTGACTTAGTTTGGAGAATCAAAGGGCTCTAGCTAGCATAGCTGGTGTGTGTCGTTTCACTGGGGGGTTTTTGTACGTGTTGGGTCGAAACCCCAGCGCACAAGTCTGGAGAGATATGATTCTCGTTCACACTTTAGCTCGCCTTCAAACGGATGTTTTTTTGTTATCCAGAGAATAATTGGTCTAAGAACGAAAGTCGTGAGCTCCTTGAGCCATATGTAAAGAATTATTTCTGGCCACTCCCAAGTGAATGTCGCTCAGGTTTACTTTCCTCACTTGAGTAAACTTCCACACATGGTACAAATGAATTATTCAAAGTTTAGTCCAACGCTCGTCACAACTTTTTCCCATTTTTCTGACAAATCTCGAATACCATTGTTGTAAAACTCTGCAYCGTGTGATGCTATCCAATATTCAAACCACTTGTCGTGTCGTCGTATAAATGGAACCATTTCTAAGGTAGACCATGTGCCATCGAACAGTAGAAATAATAGTCGGACCGTGCAATAGCTAGGGAATATGGCGGRTGAAGTAGAATTTGCAGAATTATATTTTCGTGCTTATCCTGGTATCAAGACCTTTTTTTTTTTGGAAACCGCTACCATTCTCCATTGAAGCTGTCATTTGGTTTCGGTAACTCATAATAAATAACGCCGGCTTGGTCCCACCAAAAACGCAACACCACTTTCGCAGCCAGAAAAGAGGCTTATCGATGAAGATGATTTTCAAGAAMATCCAGATCGTTTTCAAGTTGTTGCTCAACCCAATTCACGAACATACGATGATTCTGGTGGTCAAGCAACTTCAGCTTTTGACAGCTATATACTTGAATAAATGACCCGTSAGAGACTGATTTGGATCTTCCTCAGTTGATGTGCTAGYGGCAACAATATTCTTGACCCTAAGGGCAATTATGTATATCACTGCCACAGAAATATTTTGCCCTGTGCCCTTGGCTTCAAACTTTTCCATTAGACGGCCAAGTGTTGATCTGACAGAACGTCGTTTGCTGTCCCTATTGGGGGGACACTTTTATAGTGTTCTTATTGAAAAGCCCATTTGTTGGTAATAAATATTCTCATATCTAGTCTAAACAGAGGTTCCAACTCAGTACCCTTAACCCTACAAGGACCTTTTACATGTTTACTAACACTTAATTTTGTTCTTTTTCCTGAATGAARTTATCAAAGTTTAACGAGGCCTAACAAAACATTAGAAATATAATAGTTGTTGCACAAACTTTGTCGCAACCTATTGAAATGTCAATTAGTTCTAATGGGTTAAGCCATCAGCTGTTAATTGWCAACCTCAACCGTTAAGTGATTAAACTAAAGCCATCAAAACAAAAACAAGTCACGACCACAGCAGATTGACGACAATTTTCGCGCAAATCTTCGCCTCTTTTTGTTTTCGGCTATCGTTCGTTATTTACAGCAATGGCTTGCGGTATTAAATTTTCAATTCCCACAACAACAAAGGCGTAAAAAGTTTCGACGATCGCTCAAATGACTTATTGCAACTTCAGTAATTTTATGCCGCACAAAAATTCAAAAACAAAAAAAAAACAAGGGTGTCAAAAAAATAAGTATAAATATACAAATAAATGAATAGCGCAACAAAAAGCCGAATACAACAACAAACTGCGCATTTCTGCGTGCCGCTTCTGAAAAATGGGAAATAATTCAAACTTAAAAAGCGTTAAAAGCGCACTTAAAACTTACAATACGTGCCACAATTGCGCCGAGTGGCGGAAAAAAAAACTATGCAAAACAACAACTACGACAACAAATACATAATACAAAATAATAAAAAAAACGAAAAAAAGTTGTGACAAACAAGGCCAAAGCTGTTCAAACTCAAATTGGCAGCGATAATCGGTTTGTCATGGCGCAGGACGCTGRCTACGTAGGCGCACARGCRCATACACAYATATATATTGTGTACATATGTATATACAGTTAGAACTTTATATAGTCGCGGCGTGTTGTGCTGTTTATTAGCGCATTTTGACTTCATTTAAGGCGTTGAGTAGGCTTTAAGTAGCCCAAAACTGGCCGGCGACTTTACGCGTGACGTTCTAACGGTAATATACACACGAAGTTGAAATGCAAAGYTTCTTTTGAAATCAACATTTTCTTTCAAAACAATTTCTGGGTGTCTTGATCGCTCTATTGAAGCCACTCATTATTTATATATATACATATATGGGTTTGCATGTTTATAAATATACCGCTTTAAGTATTTGCACATTTTTCTGCTAAAAACAAAAGAAATAACAACAAAAMCTTTAAATTCGACTAACACAAAGCTATAATACCCTTCACCCTTGCATTTCTTAAAGCGTAAAAGGGTGTAAAAATTTGTATCCGCAGGTTGGTAGGTAAGTTTGTATGACAGCTATATGCTATAGTAGCCCGATCCAAAAGATTTATTCGGATAATGTTGACGTTGCCTTGGATAATATTTCATGCTAAATTTGGTAATGGTATAACGTAAAATTAAAAAGGTTGCCATATAAGCACTTAAATTTGATCAGTCAGTTAGTATGACAGCTATATGATATATTAATCTGATCTAAAAAATTTGTTCAGAAAAGTTTAAGGTTGCCTTAAGTATTATTTTGTGAAAAATTTCGTGAAATTATATAGTCAAATAAAAAAGTTTTCCATATAAGCACTTGAATTTGAGCAGTCAGTT
>NW_017535496.1:275150-337536 GCF_001853355.1 Bactrocera latifrons
CATATAAGCACTTGAATTTGAGCAGTCAGTTAGTATGACAGCTATATACTATAGTAATCTGATCTAAAAAATTTGTTCAGAAAAGTTTAAGGTTGCCTAAAATATTAATTCAGGAAAAATGTCGTGAAGTTATTTAGTCAAATAAAAATATTTCCCATATTAGGACTTATATTTCATCGGTCCCTTTGTACGACAGCTATATGCTATAGAGGTCCGATATCAGCAGTTCCCACTAATAAGCAGTGTTTTATGAAGAAAAGTATGTGTACAAAAGTTCAGCTCTATTTCTCAAGAACTGAGGGACTAGGTCGCGTATATACGTGCGGAGAGGGCGACAGGCGGACATGGCTACTAAAAAAGCAGCTCGTCATGCTTATATATTTCATATATTTACTTTATAAGATCTTCGACGATTTCTACTGTGCATTACTAACTCCATGGTAAACTGAGTATACCCCGTAGAGGGTATAAAAACACATTAAAAAACTCCAACTGAAAACGCACTCCAGTGGCATATTGTAAATGGCCGCAATAATAGAGTTTACAACAATAGCAACAATATCATAACTGCCATTATTGCAATACAAATTGTATACATCCAGAAAACAAAAATGGCAAAAAAAGTGCGAGGCATAAAACTTCCGAAAAATTAATGGTCCAACGAAAGTAAACACCAAATTGTATGGCGAATCTGTAGCAGGCAAGGCGAGCAGCAATAAAATGCAATGGGGCAGACGCGCCAAGACAAGTTTGCGCCAGCACACACACTCACACACACACACTAATGAAAAACTACACAGACTGCCAAAACCACAAAAAAGGAGGGTTGCCAGCGACTCCAACGCTTTGGCACTTCAACACTGTGGCGGCTGGCTCCATTGCGTTCGGGGAGCGTCCCTGCCACTTGCCATTTGCCACTACGCCTAACAGCTTGGCTACTACGCGCAGCTGGGTAGGCTCTCCCTGCTTCGAGACGTACGCTGGCTGTTACGCCAAACTTTCAAGACGCACACAACAATTCGACGGCAATTCGAGTAGGAAATCCCCGAATGCAAATAATAATGTAATTGCCAACAATTTCTTTTACTTTATTGCCTTGTGCCGCTGAAGACGGCCAGACCACGGTAATACAAAATGAAAAGCAAAAAACAGAAGGCACGAAATAGGAAAAAACGGTGGCGTTGAGAAATGTGTGGCAAAAAGTGGAAAAGTGAAAATACACAAATAATGCATCAAGCCATGAAAAATAAACGATTTGCGCCACTGTGTGGCTCCAATAGGCACTTCGATGCTGATTTGATTGTATTTAGGTATTTATGTTTATTTCATTGGGTAGCCATTAAAAAGTTTACGTCAAAACTTTTACATTTGACTCTCGCAATCGATTGACAGTTTTTCGCAAATTTTCCAAAGATTTCACATTGTTTGTGGTGGCCCCACCGCCGTCATTTGATTAAAAGCTTAAGTGGGGAAAGGTGGCGCAAGGAAAAAAGAAACAACAAAAAAAAACGAGGATACAATTTACGCAGTAATAAATCAATAAATAAGAATTCTTAAAACGTACAGAGAGACCAAAAATTATATAATTTTACTAACGGTTTATACCCTACACAAAAAAAAAAAAAAAAAACGTTGCAATACAACTACTTGATTTTCAGCGATTGATTTGTATGGCAGCTATATGCTATACCTATCCGATCTGGACAATTTATTGGGAGATTGTACCGTTCAATTTATTGGGAGATTGTACCGTTGCTTTGGAAAATAATCCGTGCTAAGTTTCGTGAAGATATTTCGTCAAATAAAAGAGTTTTCCATACATGTGCTCCATTTTGATCGGTCAGTTTGTCCAATCTAAATAGATTCTTCGAAGATTATAGCACTATCTCAGATAATAATCTATACCGAATTTCGTGAATATATKTTTTGAAAATAGAAGGTYTTCTCTAGAAGAACAAGATTTTGATCATTCAGTTCGTATTGCAGGCATATGCTATAGTGGTYCGATATCGGCCGTTCTGATATATGAACATCTTCTTGAGAAGAATATAACTTGTGCAAATTTTCGAACCAATATCTCAAGAACTAGGCGACTAGTTCGCGTGTACTATGTACAGATAAAAAAACGGAGCTATAGACATTAGAGCGGGTGGACACACAATAAGCCAAAACAACGGAAAAACAATGAGAAACGCGCCAACAAAGGGGAGACCTATGATCCGATAACGATAAAGAGTGGATAATAATCGACCAAATGGACTATGTYCAGCATGAAGAAWATATAGCAGCCGTAGCTGAGCTTTCGCACGAAGACTGTGGAGGGACGATTCCGCGACGTTTGTAGCAATTTGGACTGACATACGGAACGACTAGGCGTCTTTTACGTCCTGAAAAAGAGCTACCATTTCTTCCAGTAAAACATGTTTTGGTATGGTTTGTGAGCCGGTAGAATYATCGGTCCTTATTTCTTTAAAAATTTTTGCCGATGAGAACGGAAGCGTCAATGGCGAAAGRTATCGCGTCATGATAACCGACTATTTGAAGTTTGAAATTGAAGGTCGCAATCTCGGCGATAGTTGGTGTTAACAAGACGGCGCCACTTACCACACCTCGGTTTATTGTGAGAGGTTTATTGAGAGGACACCATGGTGAGCAGATARYTTCGMGTTTTARGCCGATCCATTGGCCACCAAGATCGCGTGGGGATAAGTCTAAAGTTTTTGCGAACAATCCCGCTCCGRTTCGGACATTGGAGCAAAATATGCAAATATTACCTGTAAATGCTCGAACGAGTCATCGGAAATTTAACTSAACGGACGTAGCCGCGGCCAATGTTTGAWAGAGATAATCTTCAAAAAATAAATGCCAAAGAATGATAATAAACATTTTCTATTAAATTTCAAGTTTCAGTGTTTTTTCTTTAAAAAAGTATGGARCCTCGAAATGSAGCACCCTTTACCATTTCCGTACCGGACTAAGGCTAGGCTGAGTGGAGTATCGAACTTCTTATTTACTTAAAAAACTTTTACTGAATTTATCTTGCTAACTAGTATATGACGAATTCGACAGTCTGGTGCACAATATGCTCGATTATATAGCGATATCATATGGAAATTCATTTGGTTTATCGATTATGTAATAAAAAACAAACTTAAAGCAAGGAGTCAGCGRCAAACTTGTTCTGTCATTACGTATATGATTTAACGCCTGTCCTTGCTAAAGTCTAAAAGCCCAGTTAAAGAGTGACATTGACTCACCCGTAAATATGAAGAAAACATGAAAATAACGGTTTTTTTTATTAGCCACCATAGAAAGTGTTGACAGCGTGTGCATTTTCGTGTTCGCCTGCTTTTTGCGACGTTTCTGCATTTGCTCCACTTTCAAGTCATAAAACTCACACACCGACAAGAGGAGGGAGGATAGCTTTAGTTGAACGTGTATGTGTCTGTGTGTATGAGTGTGTGGGCGAACGCGCGCTAAATCCACGCCTACTTTCATGAGCAACTCTGATGCACGGCTTCGAGCTGTCAACACTGTTTGACGCYACTGACACACACACACTCACRCAAACGAAGAATACCATTCAATACAATGTGACAGCAACAAAGCTGGCGTTTCGTCGTTTCCTCGCTTTTGTTTTCGCGCTGAATATTTTTTTTTTTTTTGGACATTTCGGTTTCGTCGCAAGGACTTACTTGCCATTTCATTGACTGTTGTGGCATATTTACAAGTGCCATTGCAAATGAGTGTGTATGCGTGTGTGTGTGTGTGTTTACGTTCGGATTTTATTATGCTAACAAGCGCAAACGTAAAAGCGCTGAGTGAGTGAAAAATGGAGGTGGCGTCCATTTGTTGCCGTAGGTGGTGCTTGCTACATGCCACTCGCATGCGTTGGGTRTATGTGTGTGCTTAAATGCATGTATGTCGTCATTAATGCAGTCAGTTGAGTTTGTGGTACATATATGTATGTATGTTTATGAAACTGTTCGAATTTCTACTTTATTTTATACACAAACACCCCTTTGCTGTTCGAAAAATCGTACTTTTTTTGCAGTTTAATTTAAACAAAAATCAGTTACGCCCCTTGTCATACAATATGGAGTTTATGTTCAGTATACGCGGTTGAATATTATTTTTCCACAAATTTTAAATGAAAAAAAAAAAAAAATAATAATAATAATTTTCATTACATTTTGGCATTCACTACTTTTCTAAGAAAAAAACACAGAAACTTCAAATTTATTGGGAAACGTTTATTATCATTTGGCATTTACGTTTTGAAGATTATCCGCGGCCTAGTCCCAGATGGTCCATCCGTTGAGTCCAATTTTCGATGACCCGTTGCAGCATTTCGACTGGTAACTGACGACATGATTTGCTCCACAGTCTGAATCGAAGCGGAATTGCCCGCATAARCTTTATGTCTTACAAATCCCCCCAAGAAAAATCGAATGGTGTGATATAAAATGACATGGCCAATCAACCGGACCAAAACCTGAAATTATCTGCGTACCGAAGAGTTTTCTCAACAAATCCGTTGATCCGATTGATGCGATGTGTGGGAAGTGGCGCCGTCTCGTTGAAACCAAATGTCGCCGAGATCACGGGCTTCAATTTCAGGCATCAAATAGTCGGTTATCTTGACGAGATAACGGTTGCCATTGACGCTTACGTTCCCACCGAAATCATTTGTGAAGAAATAACGAGCGATTATTCCATCGGCTCACAAATTACACCAAACTCTCAATAAAATGTCAGCTCCTGAATCTCTCTAGGTTGCTCTTCATTCTAAATGCGGTAATTTTGCTTGTTTGCATACCCGTTAAGCTAGAAATGAACCTCATTGATGAAAAAAAATTTGGGTCGAAAACCTCAGCTCTCTTGGGAACTTTACAAGAGCTCATGTCACTTGGAAAGGTAGAGCGACTTCAGTTCATATACAAGTTATATTTTGTATGCTTTCAATTCAAGATCACGATGTGAAATGCGCCAAGTCGTTCTATACGTCAGTCCGAGTCTCTCCACGGTCTTCGTGTACACTCTGAGCTGCGGTTGCTATACGAGTATTCTCTTTACTGAGTGTTGAACGTGGACAATTCGGTCGAATATTAACCAATATTGTATGCTGGCCCTCAAGATGGGTGGCGAATAGTACGCTTAGTATGCATATTATATAATATTAACCATAACTTCAGCAAAGCGCGCGAAGCATATTCTTTATAGAATGGAATTTTCGTGTTAAAGTTGAACAATTTGTAAACGTTGGTCAGGCGTAAGTCTTTCCATGATGAAATAATAACAATACTGAGCAAAAATAACAAAAGAACTTGACATGACTCCCGCATGATCTATGAAGAAAGGCTATTGACAAAAGAACCTCTATTTGGAGATAGTCAGAAAATAATATTTTAACTTACTGTAAACATATTGGTGTAGAATTAAATTGCTGTCATATTTGAGTGATTATTTTTTAAAACTTCCGAAGTAGAGTAAATAACTTAGGAACAAAACAGCGATGAACTTAATTAATTTTTTGACTATGAATCTTCTACCAGGATCAATATTTATCGATGGTATGCAACACGGGTGTAGATCACTTCCAGAGGCATTTCGGGAAGGTCATCTAAAATACACATTTTTTTTATTTGTTCCGAAAGCTACTACTGCTTCAAACTGATGTTGCGTGATAGTCATATGATCATATCGTGAGATTGAGACATCTATAGGCATTAGTGAGACTAGCATATATTCAATATGATTACTGATGGTAGAAAAATTTTTTTCACATAGAATTCCACACAATTTATTTAGGAGAAATGTTAAAATGACGGTGCTCGAACCACTTCTATGATACCCTGAGAAGGGATGAATCGTGGGTTTACGCGTATGAGTCCGAAATGTGTCTCAAAATAAGCCGATTCCAACAAAAACTGTTCGCGTACGATGTTTTTACTATAAATAAAGCTTGCCTGGGTAGGAAATACAGATGGTTGGGATGAAGTATTTACATTTAGCTCCTTGGCACCATTTTTCAGACTCTAATGGGAGGGCACTATCATATGGCGGAACTTTYTGAATAAAAAATTATAAGATATTTTGCAAAGAACTATTCCAATTAAAATAGGCGTGTCCGAGTAGATCACGAGCGATGAGGCTAAGGTAACAATTTCGTGTTATAGTGGAACACTCAACAATTTTAAGCGTGATTAGTCTTCTGCGGTTCCTAAGCATCACTGTTTGATGTATATCTAGGA
This sequence comes from Bactrocera latifrons, assembly GCF_001853355.1. NCBI lineage: Eukaryota > Metazoa > Arthropoda > Insecta > Diptera > Tephritidae > Bactrocera > Bactrocera latifrons. The sequence goes on from NW_017535496.1 coordinate 281,405, forward strand.
CCGCAGTAACTCTTTCACGAACACGTCGCCAGAAGTTGAGACAAGCGGATGTAGTCGAACAAAAAATTAAAACTATTATTATCCAGCTTTTCCAGCAATGCCTGGAAGTCAAATGGAAAGTATGGTAAACCAAGTTTCTAGTAAAGAGATTTTTAAACAAAGCTTAACAATTTGGTGTCATCAATCAAAGAAATTCTATTCCATCATGATATTTATTTATTTTGCAAATAACTGGTTTTGCCGCTTAATAAAAAATATTGAATTTTCTACTGCACAATTTCAGTGTATTTGCCACTGTTTACTTAGTTTTCCACGGTTAGATATTTAATTCACTATCACATATCTAATATTTAAAGCTTTGTATATTCATAACTYAGTGCGACGCGGCGCAGCGAAGCGCAAAATTGCTACTATTTTTATTGTTTTGCAGAGGAAAAAAGATCGGYGTGCAAATAAAGCAGCAGATGCATGAGTAACTATCATTTTATAAGCTAGGGTTTGCTGTCAGTGCGTTGAAAAGAAGTGAAGTTGCGCTACATGCAACCCAGTGAAAGTTTTAACTATTACAAATCACACAAAGCGTTGAGGAAAAATATACTAAATGGTTTGATTTACGTAGAATTTGCGAAAAAATTGAAATTATGCGTGAGAAAAAATGATATTGGCTATATGCTCGTCAGTAGTTAACTAGTTACACAAGTAGTTACTTTTTGATCCATGACTAAAACTATTTAAATTGCTTTGCTTTCCCTCAAAAATAATAATTATATATGAAATATAGATAAGTAACAACATACATAGCCAGTTACGGAACTAGTTACTATATGCCATAAACCTATAATGGTCCAATCTAGCTTGCACTAAGTATAAATTATTTATCAGAAATAAAAAAATACATGCATATTTTGATACACAACTAGTTCTCCAACTAGTTACTCAACTAACTACTTTGTGCTACATAACTAAAATTATTTAATTGACTTGCCATTTCGTTAAAATCATTAAATATATATGAAAATATTGCATATACATATATTTTGATACACAACTAGTTTTTACACTAGTTACTAAACTACTTACTTTGTGTCATATAACTAAAATAGTTTAATTTACTTCACATTGCATTAAAATCATTGAATATATATGAAAAAATTGCATACATATTATGACACACAACTAGTTCTCCAACTAGTTACTCAACTAACTACTTTGTACCATATAGTCTAATACAACAGTAAGTGCTAGAAATAGTAATAATTATAAACTAGTCTTTGAAAAACGTTGTCTCTCGAACTTRTTGCAGTTTGACCACAGATTTAATGTAATAGCTGACTCCATTATTTTTACATTCTTTGAAAGGGTAATTAAACTCTGTCGTTAACGCAACTCGCGACATAATATCGCAAAACTTTCTTACAATCACTAGTTATATAACAACTTTTAAACTGAACTATCTTGAACTATCTACTTAGATGAACTAATAACTGTCTCTTATACACATCTTCACTAGTTATATAACAACTTTTAAACTGAACTATCTTGAACTATCTACTTAGATGAACTAATAAATAATGGTAGTAGTTACACATCTAGTTTCGAAGTAACTAGTTATATTCATACTCGCAATATTTCCGTATTATCTAGCACATGTAAAATCTTTTTGCAACACGCGTTTACACAAACTGTGTAAATTTTTTCAGCACTTGCTGCACCTGCCACCACCGTTTCGTTTCTTCGCATTGTGGCCGCCGCTCTGCAGTATACGAGTACCAAAGCTTGCAAAAAGCAACAATACAAAAAGAGAAATGCAAACAATTCGCAACAAAGTATTTTAGTTGAGAAATAAATGTTATTAATTATATTTTTATGCCTGAGCGTTTGCGGCGTGGCAGCAGCAACAAAACTCTCGTGCCTGTGCGTTGCTTCCTTGCGGCGATTTCTTGCTTTTGCATGAAAATAATACTTTTTGCCGTGCATCGGAAAAATGAGTTCTCTAAAAGGATTAAAATCCGGTGTAAATACACACAAAACCAAGTAAAGTGTTACTACACACATACACACAGACCCAGTAAGAGTGGAGTGCGTGTGTGCGTTTCTTTCAATTTTTTATGCATTCTTAGTTGAGAGCTTATTTTGTTTGAGTAGACACCTATAACGGAACTGAAAGCAGAAAGCGAAGTGGAGCTCAGGTGATTTGAATGCTGGTTCTGCTCGAATTTATTCCCTCACTTTTTGCGCTGAACAACTTCGTTGATTGTTGTGTGATTTTTGCATCGCAAGACTTTGAAGAATTTATGTAATGCAATTCCAGAAAAGAAAACAAAATCAAAAAATATGTGGAGATGTATCTAAGAGCAACACTTAAGTAAATTGGTAGTYCTTTGTCAGCAAAATTTCTGTCAGAGAACAAGAGAAAGAGAAAATTTAAAAGCTTTCGGTTGAATATTTTGCTTTAAAAAACGAATGTATCAAAGGATTCCTTATCGACTTTGCTGCATGATTTCAATGGACTTTTAGCAGCCCAATTGACCAAATAACTGTCGTGTTCATTCTCAAATGATACCTGAAATAAACTTAAGCCAGGAGACTACAACAGGTAAACCGGCCCAACACATACATAGATGGCGCTACTATAATTAAATTCATAAATAGGTCTGWGTATGAAATTGACAGTTATCGGCTTTCGGCTATTAATTTCCGAATTGTATTATTTTGAGGGAAGCAACTTTTCTTATTGGGGAAAAAATGGATCAAAAAGAATTTTATGCGTTRAGCAAGATTTTAATTGCTTTTTGAAGGAAGGAAATATAGTTGAAGCAAAAATTTGGMTTAAGAACAAGTTTCTGGACACTATAACAGGAAAATCAGTCATCAAAGATTGGTATAATGAGTTTAGACGTTTTGAAATGAGCTCCGAAAGCGGTGAAAGCAGTGGACACTCAAAAGAAGTTGTTACCGACGAAAACATCAAAAAAGTCAACAAAATAATTTTGGAGAGCATAAAGTGAAGTCGTTCGAGATAGTAGGCGCTCTAAAGCTATGAACTGCCGGTGTACATCACATCATTCACGAATATTTCGGTATGAGAAAGTTTTGCGCAAAGTGAGTGCCGCGCGAGCTCACTTTTGACTAACCACAATGAAGCGTTAATTATTTGCACCGGTGCTTGGAGATCTTCAAGCGCAATAAATCTAAGTTTTTGTCGATATGGAAGTTCAATCGATAGTCATCCCAGTGCACTGCCTAGGATGACCCCACTCCAAAGCGTGGACAAACGTAACTGCCGGCTGAGAAGGTTATAGCGTCTGTATTTCGGAATGCGTATAAAAAATGTTCCACAGACTAACTTGAAAAAGAAAAAAACCATCAACAGTGGTGGTGGCGAAGGAGGAAATCGTCAAAAATGGCCGCATTTTAAGTGAAAGAAAGTCATGTTTCACCAAAAAAATGCACCGGAACCCATGAATTGCTTCCGCGTTCACCGTATTCTCCAGATCTAGTTCTCAGATCTCAAAAAACTCCTCACTGGGAAGAAATTGTCGTTAAATGAAGAGATAATCGGTCTATCTTCAAGCAAAGGACAAAACGTACTACAAAATATCGGAAAAATGTAGGGCCGTTCTTTCCCAGTTGAAAAGTGGAATCATGTAGTCGGTGTTTACTCCATCGTCATTACCCACCCGAAGAATCTATATGTAAATTCTCATGCAACCAGTAGTGGTCGCGTCGATTTTGCTGCGCTGTCTTCAGCGAAGAGGTCTATGGGTAACGAGATCAGTACCAGTTCAAGAGCCGCATTTGGAGTTGAATTTTTTTTTTAAACATAGTAGGATAATTTTTTGGAAATTATTTGTTTATAATAAATATTCCCTTAGAACAAATTTGAATTCAATGCATAAAGATGGCAACCCTATCGATGATTTATGGTATAATTTAAGAAAACTTTTTTTACTAAATGGGTTTTAGTCGTTTGAACAATTTTTTTTAATAATGATTTGTTTATAAACAATATTTCTCATTTTAAAATTTTTTCGTATTAGGTGGAAACACCGTTTGTGAATAATGTTAACGAAAACAGTAGCAGCATTTTTATTGAATAATTTGTTAAAAATATTAATCTTATACATATAATATTATCTTTGAACAAATTTAAGCTCTTTTCATGATAGGTGGCAACCCTGTAAGTGATTTATAGTACAATTTGTGACAACTTGTATTTAATATTAGCTTTTTGTGAATATATCGTTTGAGCATATTTATTTTTTTTTATTAGGTGGCAACTCTGTCGATGATTTATGGTAGAATTTAAGAAAACTTTTATTACTAAATGGGTTTTAGTGAATCTATCGTTTGAACAATTTTTTTTTAATAATAATTTGTTTATAAACAATATTTCTCATTTTAAATTTTTTTCTTATTAGGTGGCAACACCGTTTGTGAATAATGTTAACTAAAACAGTAGCAGCATTTTTATTGAATAATTTGTTAAAAATATTAATCTAATATTATCTTTGAACAAATTTGATCTCTATTTATGATAGGTGGCAACCCTGTAAATGATTTATAGTAAAATTTATGACAATTTGTATTTAATATTAGTTTTTTGTGAATACTTCGTTTGAGCACATTTATTTTTTTATATTAGATGGCAACTCTGTCGATAATTTATGGTAGAATTTAGGACAACTTTTTTTAATGCTTGGTTTTTGGTGAATATTTCGTTTGAACGCATTTAATTTTTTTATATTAGGTGGCAACCCTGGGATTTTAATTTGGCTTATATTCTGGTAATATGCCCAAATATAATATTTATTTATAATTCATACGCTTTAATACAAATGTGGTACACGTGTACAATTTCTGAGGATTATAAATATATGCTATATATAATACAAGTACATATATGTATTACTAGGCATACATTTTCAAAACCTTAAAGAGGACTGAACATGCGATTAAATTACAATAAATACGTTGGAGAATTGCTTTTCACCACAAAAGCAATTTAAGCGGCCACGCCGCCCTATACTTTCACACGCACAYGTATTTATATACAAATATACATGTAGCCGCAGAATTGACCCACACACATATGTATATATGCACAAACTTCATAAAGCTCGCATTCATTTTTAATGGCGATGTATTATTTCCTTTCAATTAAACAGTGAAATTTAATAGTTTCATTTCGAGTTCWTTTTCATTATGATTTCCTTTTTTTAGTATTTTTTTAAACTTTCTTTTTTTGTTTTTATTTTGCAGCCCAACACTTACAACGCAACAAAGGAATGGCCACTCGAGTGTCAACATTTATTTGAGTAAGTACCGAGCAGTGAAACATATGAGTGCAAATACGCGTGAGTAAGTGTGTGTTTGTGTATATGTGTGTGTGTAAATAGATGCACTTGTGTTTGTGTCCATTTAATATTAATACTTCAATATGAGTAAGTACAATAACTGCCAGCAACTGCCATAAGTAGCCGGTATACTCGTAAATGGTTACATTTCACAATTTATATTTGTCGGTTTCGGTTGATGATGGCGAGCAACAACAATACAAGAATGCTGTTGCTATTTAAATACGCATATAAATGGTTGTCATTTAATGCTGCAACAATAAATATCAGAGCACTTACATGCAACAAATATATGAAAAAAAAAATATATATATATGTGAGTAGTAAATGCAGCTAGTTGAAGAAGCTCTTTTAAAGCTTTTAAGTTTAAAAGGTCACATACTCGGTAATATGTGCGGGCTAATTTATGGTACTACGAAGACGTGTAAATGCTTGCACATCTAAATATGCGCCTTCCGGCTAAAAGCAGCTGAAATATTTGGAGAAACGTATCAAATGTTTTGGTAGATCTTTTCATTTTCAAAAGCTTGAACGTGATGTACTAATATTAGCTGTAAAATATACATACCATATATTTTAAGTGAAACGGTTAAAGCAATCTCCCAAATTGTGCAGAAATTATTAACTGTAACAAAGAGTAAACTTGAAAAAGAGCTTCAGAGCTTTTTGGAAATCTCCTTTTACCGAAAGTCTGCTACCGTTTTTAATTTATCGCCTACGTTTGAAAAACGAGCTCATTGAAAAAATATGTTCTCAATATCGTCTTTGCACTCTGTACACGTCGGCCAGTACGGACTAAGATCGTGATGGAATCGGAACAGGTAGCGCCTAAAGCATCCGTGTCCACTCAGTATTTGGGTTAGGTGGAAGTCTAGGGCGCTATATTGCCTATCTATACATGAGTGGATGCCCGGGATTAGTCTGTGGGACCAGCGTCCTTTGGTTGAGGTTTGCCACCGTTCTGCCACATTGTGATGCTTTTCGGTTCTCTCCGTTTTTCATGCCCACAGACGTCTCTGATATCTGATCCAAGCAAGCGAATTCGTATCCSTGGATATCAATGGGCGGCATATTAGGTAGAACTTCGAAAGCATGGCTAGATATCGTTCAGAAAGCACTTCTTATTCGTATAGCAGTAGTGTCTGTATYCATATTGGTGCTGCATACAATATTACTGAACTTAGCTTTTGCTATTATTGCTGGACGGCTRGAACACACGCAGCCTCTATTGGCCTTCATATTTRTATAATAAAACACTTCAGCTCTCCTATTATACAMGCKTTGTACATTTTGACGAATARRCWGGSTCTTAGAGTCATTACTTCTTTTAGGGCTCTATTTGCTATAACGCCAATTCCAGGCGTTTTTGATTCTTTTCGCAATTGTCAATATTTCATCTTCCTTGAATAATTGGGGTGACGCCGTAGTTTCATTTCGCTTAGCATAAGAAGAGGAGTAAAKTCTCGGAAATAATGCTTYGACGACTTTTCTCATAAACGATGGATGCTTTGGCTGTGGCGTCGTATTTTCGAGTTTCGACCTACATATTTTGTAAGCAGTTCCCCATTCGTGTATGTTCGTTCTTCGCAAAGTTTTTCAAAGCAGKATCTTTTGCAACCATTGGCTCTTTTCAGTAGCTTTTTTGGCTTTCAAAAGTTTCTCTGAGACAGYCTTCGTTCTCACCATACTGATTGCGCTGTAAACGACGTCTAGCTGGAAGGCAGGGCTTCCTCAGAATGGCGATTTCTTCTTTTTACYAGTGTACGGGCTTTCGCTTGTTACGGTATCTCTTTCTAAGCATAGCTGCGTCGCATGCTGAACTTAGTTCTTTCTGAACCCCGCATGCTAAGTGGACCTGGTGCCTTTGCTGCATTCCAGACGCTCTTAAAAATGTTCCTGTCGAATCCTTTGGTCTCTAACTTCTTTTTTGAGAGACGTTTTGGCTGAGAGTTTCCCTTTCTAGGGAGAACAAAACTTTGGCAATAAGCCATTATCACTGTGATCACTGTTAGTGTACAGGTTCGACAGCTTCCCACTTAATCTGCCTGCTGACTGTGTTGTTAACAGACATTATTTCCCTTTTAATAGGTATTTGCTWCTTCCAGAATTTCKAGAAATTTKACATGAATTATTGCCTGAAGCAATTGAAAAACTCTGAAGAAAAATGTGTTTGCTATTTTTGCTTTGAAGCTTGCTGCTTTCAAAAAATATTATAAAACCAGAGAATAACTCAACACCAGATGCTACACAACATTTTAAGTAGCAGAAACTGCAATGTTGCCATTTGATTTACCGCTAATCCCGTACAATTTTTACGCTACTTCTCTCTTTTCACACAAATCCTTTCTCATTTGTCACATTTGTCATCTCCTGAATGCCTTGCAATGTGGTATATAAGTTTTTCCTGTAAGTGACAAAAAAACTATCTGCACACAGTGTTGCCATACTGTTGCAATTATTAATGATACTTTGCTTTGCTATTCTATGTACTTTGGTTTATATCTTTTTCGGTAGTATTAAGTTTCGTGGTGAGCGGCAGCGTCTTTATCATGCTAATTAACTGTGTTCGTTTTGCCATCACCTCTCATTAGTCACCACATTTAAATCTCATTCCCAAACGTAATGCATATAACGTTGCAATTACAAGTGGATTAAGGATTAATTATTTAGGGTTCTCTTTTGTACACTTCTTAAAGTTAATGTTACATAAGCTCTAAAGATTCTTCGTTCCTTGCACATTTTTGCCTACAAGATGGATAGTTTTTTAATAAAGCGGGGCTATTCGAATATTTAGATGACTTCTCTTAAGTAAATGGAGTGATTCATCAATTTAAGTGTACAGTTTTCTGGAACTCGAAATCCTCTAAATAATTTTCGGTACAGTTTCGAAGTATTCAAAGATCTTATGTGAGGTTTAGTTTCTTGATATTAAAAGGATGCAAATGATATTTTGCTTAAAATACCATAGCAAAAATATAATGAAAAATGGTATGATAGCATCAACCCCCAGATCAGCGTAATTTTGACACTCGTCTTCGAGRAAAAGCTTCACAAATTGAGCCGATCTGAAACTTATTCTGCAATGAAAATCTTTCCGATGTTATCAGAAAAGAGAAATCTAACATGATCTAGATTAATCTAACAAAATCTAATTGAGATGAGGCAAAAGAATAAATTATACTACCCGCAGATAAAGACGGATGAAGATGGAGATAGCAGAGGGTTACAACATCTTTATCTGTTTCTTTTTAGTCAATCCCAAAAAGAGAGTACTCGTTTGATCATAACCGCGTTGTCTGAATTTGATATCCTCGCAAAACTAATAAGGCTAAGTAAACTGACGTTGAGCAATATTAAATGCACCGTCAGGATCGAAAAAGACCTCTCTGAGTTATTTGATAAAACAAAGTTTCAGACAATGCGATCCCTATCGTGCGTATTCTTCAATCCTGGAGAGCTGCAGAGYTGAATAGTAAATCTATCTTCTACAGGAGTGTACAAAGTGTGGAAAGACCGGGAARAKAAGGACCTSGMTACACTTGRAATCTTCAACTTCAACTTCAACTGTCACCAAACATTGAAAAGAAAGAACGATTGATGAATGCGCTGTTGTAAACTCGGCTATAACCACGTAAGCGGTACCCAMGCCAATAAAGAAGCGGAAGAAAACCAAAAAGTCGAAAAAAATACTAAATTTAAATACCTACGATAMCAAATATCGAGTTCAAAGCAGCTGCGTCGGTTCTTTGCATTGAAATTATGCATAGAAAAATGCAGATTTTAATAGCTTCCTTAGACAAGACCATTTTAAAACGATTTTTCGGAAATGCGGCAAATTGAAGACTTCATGCAACATTTTGCTGCATGAATTTTTCCGGATATTAAATGCAAAATGCATGGACGACTGCTTGATGGAGCTCAAAGGCAACTTATTATCGACAGCATTTGTCTACAATTTTGASTCTTTCCGATTTCACGAAGCGCTCTAGCGAATTTCGTGAGCGCACAGCAATTTTTAAAGCAAAGAAAAAAATATATATAAATAAAACATAAAAATATATGCGTGAAAGAATGAAATGAAATCAATAAAAAATTACAATRCAAGCACAATTGTACTTACACATAAAAAATACTTGGCTGGTAGCTTAAATAAGACACGAGCCATTGATACTGCTTGTAAGGAAGAAGTGTACAAGTAAAGTTAAATMAAAAAGAACCGAAAAAGAAACAAAGCAAATGATAGCAAATAAAAGAAGAGCGAGCAACAGGAACAGGAAAGTTGCAAAGAAAATTTATTTGCCATTCAGCGCACATAAAGCATTCATAAATTGCATTAATTTGTGCAGCGAAAGGACGAAGAAACCAATTGAAATATGCACAACAACAACAACAACAACAACAATGGTAATAACGGCGCGCAAATGTGGCATATATGAGCATGCATGAGCACGGCAAGAGTGCAGACTGCACGCAGAGCCAAAGGCTGCTCAATAACAGCCCTGAAGCAGCGCATAAAAGTATGCTAAGAAAACTGAGAACTCAAGCACTTTTCCTTGTAGTCCTTTGTGTGTGCTTTATTGCAAATCTTTGCGAACGCCAATAACGGGARACGCATGCAATTATACGTATATATATATGTGTATACATATATACACACATACACGCATACGTGCATACATACTCCACATATTTGTTACTGGCAAGCGTTTGCTGGCATTTTGTGTGTTATATCAGCAAATATGTATGGCATATTGTGTGCATGTACATATGTGTGTGCATTGACAAAGCAATAGCTTTAGTATAACCCTCAGCAAATAACGGCAATTCAAGTTGAGTGCATCTTAGCCGACGGAATTCCGTTTGCCACATTTTTTGCCCGTATGGGAAACCTTCAAGCGGCAGCGCACGAAATGCTAGTTATTGCATAGTTGTTGGTGTTGTTGTATTTTTCTACATATACATATCTAAACTTTTGAAACTATATGGCAGTGGCTGAAAATGCTTGCCAATCTATGCCGCATATGCTTTGCAGCCCCCCCCCCCTCTCCCCCCTTTGCGCTTCGCTCCAGCGTCTCAGCCGGTTTTGTATTGGCGCACAATKGCAGTTAAATCGCAGTTGATTGCAATCCAATGAACAAGTGCACGCTGTAAGAGTTGGAGCATGTATTTACTAATACAAAGGCAGAGCAACACACACACACACACATACACATATGCACATATGCGTGYTTAATATAAGCACATGCCKTGGCTCTGCCCTGYAAGTTGTGGTATATTCATTTGCTTGCGTGTGTATATGTATGCACGTATGTGTGTCTGTATATATGTGGGAATTTTTGTATACATGTATGTATGYGTCATGGCATCTAGGCRKCACAACATGCTAAACTGTTGATTGAACTCATCAGACTTTCGCGACGCCGACATTCGCCGTGCTGTCAATCTCGCTCCGCTCAACTAGGCGTATGATGAACGTAGCAACTTTTTAGCGCACACACGCTTACCATATATACATATATGAGATACACGGCGATAAACTTGCTAATAGTTGCACAATTATTGCTGACAGTTGCGCGCCGCATGTGACGAGACTTTGGCAAAAGTTTCGCTCAGCGCTTAATTGATTTTATTATTCTTTACATGTCGCTGCTCGGCGYCGTCTCAGCTTCAGTTGCAGGCGCTTCTATTATAATCAGAGCGTTGTTGTTGTTATTTCTTATTGCTTTAGATTTTGCCAGACGATTGTAAGCTACGTGTGCATGTGTGTGTGTGTGAATATGGCAACTTGTTGCGCTCAGCGGGAATTGTCATTTTATCAATGGCTGTGTATGTGTGTGTGTGTGTACAGGTCTCTGTGCTGTCGCACTCACTTACATCCAGGCATTTTTAATTGCCCAAACTAGTTTTTTGCATGGCGCAATGCAGGCGCTTCATTGCGCTGATGAAATTAATATATTCTCTGCAATTTATTTGGCTTCAATACTTTGTTTGTACTTACTTTCACATATTATACTAATTTGATTAATTCCGTTTTTGTTTTTTTTTTGTTGTTATTCGTTATACTTTTGCAATTTGTGCAACTTTCTTCTGTATATAACGGAGATGTTGTAAGTTATATAAAATCTGTACGGTCGCAGAGCGCGACATTCCGAAGTCCTTTCTCACTTCGACTATGTAGAGCTTGGTCCACAGCGCTGCGTAGCCTCATGCTAGCGTCATCTTCTCCGCGCTCAAGCCTTCGAGGGATATGTGGGTGGGCAGAAACGCTGAATCAGAGGCGCATTGAGCTTTGTCACAGATAGATCGATGGTTGGTCTTTCCAATGGAGTGAAGATCTTCCTCCTCCTCTACTTCCACCAAATGGTACTGAATCGAAAAACTTTAAAGCTGGAGTGTTCTCTTTCATCCGAACAACACGACCTAGCCGCTGTCGCTGGATTTCTAGAATTATGTCATCTTTCCATCGACTACGGTACTCGCCGTTGTCAAAACGCAAAGGACCATAAATCTTTCGCCGAACCTTTCTCGCAAAAATTCGTAAAGTCGATTCATCAGTTGTTGTCATCGTCCATGTTTCTACATCATACAGCAAGACGGGCATAATGAGTGCCTTATAGACTTTGAGCTYCGTTCGCCGGGAGACGACTTTACTTCTCAATCGCCTACTCAGTTCGAAGTACCACATGGCARTAGCCAAGAKTGATTCTGCGTTGGATTTCAAGRYCGGRCTTCTGTACATTAYTWTCTTTTTATACCTTTCCTTATTATCGTGAATTTTATGGCGGTAATTTTGTTGYCATGTCATGTCTACTGAAATTTCTTTATTTATTTTTGAGTGTACTTCTAGCTTCAGAGTACTATTCACAAAACCATTTATCCAAAACGCTATTTTTAAGCAAGTGTGGCCGTAGCAGGCACAATTGACGTATATAGATTATGAACTGTCCTAAGGATACGCCTTTCATATTTGTATGAATTTTACTGTCTGTTATGGTTTGTTCTCTTTGGTCATTACTGCCCTATATTTTAATAATAATGAGCGTTAGAAGTAATTGTGTCTAAGTCAAGATCAGAGCTCTAATTGACTATTATAGAAACGAAGTTCGTGTGAGATAGCGAAATACGCTGYTGAGCGTATGAAAGTTTTGTTTTATACGGACTTTGTATTAGTAAAGGAACAAAATGGAGAAAAGAATCACCTGCTTTGATTCCTTTAGGCTATAATTTGTGGTTCTTGCATTCTAAAATGATAAGATTATTCTAAGTGGCAAGCAAAACTAATATTTCACCTAACAGTTTTCCAATTTTCTGAAAAGGTTTGTTTTTGATTTGCTGCTTATGTAAATAGAGAGATAATAGTCCGGGTCAAATTTGATCAGATGATATGATGTGGTTTTTACATACGTTTAAAATTCAATTAAATTTTTGGCTGCGAATTGTTAAATTTTGTATGTCCTATTCAAGTTTGCTGCTATTAATTGGAAAACATATTGTTATAAAAATTTTTAAAGATTGACTGCAATGAACTATTAATATTTTTCCATTACCTCATGAAATTTCCTTGGAAATACCTTAAAAAAATTCACTGAAAATTTGAGCTCTTAATATTAACATTAAGGACTGGACCAAGATATGTAAAAATTTTCCCTTGAAAATACATATCGTGATTTTTTATCTTTAAATATCYATAACTCAGACGCATCRCCTTAACTTTAGACACATTTTCCTCAAAATTGAACACTCTACAAAAATGCCCATTGCGACAAAGTCGAAACTCACACCGGCGAGGTAGTATGGGGCTCTAATTTACATATATGTTTATGGATGTGAAAAGTTCAAATCGATTCCTATACTGCAACACTATACTTCAAAATCCTGTCCATCCATCTGTGTCAAATGTCACATCAAAATAATCCATAGTGTTTAGTATACGCTTGTCGTTCTGAAGTACGTAAAGTGCATTCGACGAGTTTTACGATGAGTATGCGGAATAAAATTTTTGGTTTCGAAACGTTCAGAATATTTTTTGTAGCGAGCAAGTGTTTTTGATTGCTAAAAATTATTCAAAGAGGGTCGAGAACGCGTTGACGACAAACCACATCCAGAACAGCCATCAATATCAACTGATGATCAACACGTCAAGAAAATAAGGAATTTATGCTTAAGAATCCACGATTAATAGTCAGAGGGATTACTGGTTTCATTGGAATATCAGAAGAAGMATTGAAAACCATTTTGAAAGATCACTTGAGCATAAGAAAGTAAAGGCACGATTGATTCGGCGATTCCAAAATCACTCACTTTTTTCGAAAAACAACGTCGCATTAACGTCTGTGAAACAATGCTTTCCGAGTACCAGGATGTCATTAAACATGTTATTACTGGCGATGAGTTTTGGTTCTTTGCCTACAATCTGGAGACAGATGAACCAACGGCCGAATATCGTGGCAAGGGTGAGCCGAAGCCGAAAAACCACGTCAAAGCAGGTAAAAATTTAAGTTATGTTGTTTCTTCCGATCGACCAAACTGTTAACAAGRAATGCTGTTTGAGTATTATACGTGCTTGAGTGTTTCTCGAGTCGAGATGTGATGTGATTTTAAATCACACAGTGCCAAAAGGCAAAATAGTGCTTATTTTTTTTAAAAGTACAAACAAAACAAAAGCAAAAATCAGTAACATTTGGAGAGTAAGCAGTTTTTAGTCTCCAACTATAAACTGCTAGCATTCCTGTGTTCCGTTTCCATTGATAGGTTTTTTACATTAAGCAAATGTTCCTATGGAATCTCTCGCCCTGTTCGCAACTCACAGCATACAAGTTTGTCGGAAATAAATATAAATGAGAGTAATTATTAATGTAATGTCGTCTCTCCTTAAAAGCCATATATTCTAAAAATACCAGAGCGAATTTTTTAAATGTTGGTATTTTTACGAAAGTAAGCATTWGTTTTCCTGATTCAATGCCCAGCTGAGTGCCTCCTTGAACTAAGTGTGACGATGCTATCTTCGAAATCCATCTTCTTGTGTCCTTTCCGACTACTTTATCCATTTAATGGACTTAAATCAAATTTCCCACTTTGTCCACATAAGTCGCACATATGCCGGAAGAAGCAAAACCACATACAACAGCTTTATAATTTCAGGGATTTAAGTGGCAAAAGTAGTTCTCAATTTTAAAAATTCATTGCACGAAAATAAATTTGAAGAATACGCTTCGCGTTCGCTGGAAGCGACCAACAGCAAATACAAACAAACACAGAACAGACAAATAAAGTTTCGAATCGAAGCTGTCAACACACTATTTACSCCGAAACGCCTGCGCCGAAACTTAGTGCAGCGCGAAGCAAACAAAGGACAGCGCAGTCAGCGACACACATGATGCCTCCGCTTGGGCAGCACGCTGGGTAACTGCTGCTGCGCCTCCTCACTGCGCGCATGAATGGCATATGAGTGTCTGTAAGTGCCTGTATATGTGTCTGTGTATGGCTGTGTGTATGCCTGTGCCTGTATGGGTGTGCAGCTGAAATGTTGACCACAATTTAGGACGTGACATTGAATCACTAAATCAGCGCAAAATCATTTGCAGTCAAGCGGCCATGTCGATGCGACARCAAAAGCAACAATAACGACAACAACAGAAATTGCAACAGTTGTTACAAATGCAACTACAAGCAGCAAAGCCGTGACGTTATCACGTTCGTTTTCGCGTGTGTTTGTGTGCAGCATGCCACATCATCCCTACTCGCATGTCAGTCGTCGCCACCACCGTCGCCGCGTCCTTGTTGACCAGTTGTCAGTTGTTGATTTCATTTATGCGCCGCTGCTGTTGCTGATCACCGATTTTGTTGGTCCTTGGTTGATCTTTGATGGGCTGATGGCTGCTATGGGCTCGCTATTGGCCGGTTGAAAGTGAAGCCAATTGCATGCAGCAGCTGGTGTGCAGTAAGAAAAGCGCTTGACGTCATCAACGAGGCAATGCGCGCAGATTTCACTTCCGCTCGTTTAACTTTAGTTTTCCAAAGCATTCGTTTGTGTGTGGTCTAGTGCTTATATTAATGCGCCTGTGTGTGGGTGCTGATGTTGCCACACGCTTAGATGTACTTTTTCAGCCTTAAGCTAATAAATCGTCATGCAGTGATTTCACTTTCAAGCGAAGTTGGCAGTGACTTGCTGCGCTTTTCACAAGCGTTTTGTATGAAGTCATATGCGTGCCACTAAATTTCTCTTTAAGCAATTGCACATTGAATTCGATTAGGATATGACGACGTGATGTACAAAGTAATGCCTTCGGACACGTTTCTTTGGTGGAAACGGCAAGAAAGATCATGCTGTTGTAGTGTTTGTTGTGAGAGGAATATTTTGAAAAGTGAAAAATATGGAATATTTTTAGTAAAAGCATTTTTGATAAATAAAGTTATTGTCTAGAAAAATTCGTATATACATATATTTTTTCACCCTGCCGCGCCTAAGCGTATGCAACATTTCATTATTGCATTAAACCTCATTTTTTTTAGCGAAGACACAAACCAACTTTTGTTATTTATAAGGTAATTATTGAGTTTAGCTGTATTTCTCTTTTCGCTAAGAAATTATTTCTCAACTTTAATTTTATGCGCTTTTATACCCTGCACATACGAGCATACTTAGGGCCCAGGAACACCTAGTCTTCTAGAAAAGAAAGTGTCCTCCGTGGCAGGAACATTAAACAAAACTTTCATAAGAAGATATTATCTCTACAATGACTTACAATATAAAAGTGTTAAAAATTAGAAGCAGTTTAAAAAAAAAGTGGAATTTTATCCAAAATTTTGACCGCTTTCCAAAATTTGATGTTTGATCAGACCAAAATAGCTTGATGTTTGGATGCCGCATGATTT
Organism: Bactrocera latifrons; assembly: GCF_001853355.1. Classification (NCBI taxonomy): domain Eukaryota; kingdom Metazoa; phylum Arthropoda; class Insecta; order Diptera; family Tephritidae; genus Bactrocera; species Bactrocera latifrons. The sequence goes on from NW_017535496.1 coordinate 297,637, forward strand.
GACGCAAAAAAACATTCTGAATCGAATCAATCGAACTCGACCCATTTTTGAAGCGGATGGTGAGTATCGACGAAAAATGGATCACATACGCCAATATCAAGCGAAAACGGTCATTTTCGAAGGCCGGTGAATCGTCCCAAACAGTGGGCAAGCCGAGTTTGACGGCCAGGAAGGTTTTGCTGCTGTGTGTGTTGGGATTGGAAGAAAATCATCCCCTATGAGCTGCTCGCATATATCCACTGCAAACAACTTAACCGCCTGAAGCACGCGATCGACCAGAAGCGTCCAGAATTGGTCAACAGGAAGGGTGTAGTGTTGCACCAGGACTATGCCAGACCACACACTTCGTTGATGACTCGTCAGAAGCTACGGGAGCTCGGATGAGAGGTTTATCACCATATAACCCGGATATAGCACCAAGTGATTACCACCTGTTCCTGTCCATAACAAATGCTCTTGTTGGTGTAAGGTTTAACTAAAAAGGGGCTTGTGAAAAGTGACTGTTCGAGTTCTTCGCAAATAAGGAGGGGAGCTTCTACGAAGGGGTATTATGAAGTTGCCGTTTAGATGGAAACAGATTATCGAACGAAATGGCGCATATTTGAACAAAAACCTATCACTGTAAATTTTTTTTATAAATCATTGATTAAAGAGCAAAAAAGCGGAAGGGAGATATTTGACAACCTTATACCTTAAGCCTTCGAAGACTCATAAATTACATTACTAGTGTACGAATTTTTCAACAAGATTTCGCAGCGGGGAACATAAGTGTGTCAGCCTGACTGCATGCATCCATCCAAATATATACTAATATTGTTCAATATCAAAATTATTTTAATACTTTCATACTCAGGCAAACATACGCAGGGGTGTTCGCTTACAAATACATACGCACATATTTCGATATATATGTATGCAAATGTATGCATGCATGTATGCGTTTCTGTGTTAACTTCAATATTGCGATTTTATATTTTATTGAATTGCGAAAAAATTTCACTTCCTACTGCCTTTAAAGGTTGCACTATTTTAAACTGTAGTTGTTGTTGCTAGCCATAAGAGAAATTATTGCAGCAGCAAAGTGAATATCGCACACACACACTCGCCCAAACGCTTGAGATAAGCAAATATGATTTTTATTTTAATTTTCATTCGAAAATCTGTAAATACGCAAGCAAAGTGCTGGCGATTAATTTTTTAATATTTGCGCTGCACTTTTGCATTGCAAATAAATAAATAAATTTCATAAACATTTTAATTGAAATCCAATTTGCCTGAAATTGTGCTCTAATTTCGGCTTATCTTGTAATTAAAGTTTTAGTTTTAGTTTAAGTTTCGTTTCGTTGAATATGATTTTTTGCATTTTTTAAAGGAATAACATCATTAAGGGACATATTTGACATCACATCACATGACAATGTGGTTAAATGTTATATGTGAGGCGAAGTATGGAATAAAATGAAAAACTTGAAATAGTCACACTTTGAAGTCATGTCACAATCCTTGATCATATCACATATTAAAGTGACATATATGACATCACATCACATGGCAATGTGGTTAAATGTTATATGTAAGGCGAAGTATGTAATAAAATGTATAACTTGAAATAGCACACTTTTAAATCACGTCACATCACTAGATCACATAACATATAAGTGACATATATGACATCACATCACATGGCAATGTGGTTAAATGTTATATGTGAGGCGAAGTATGTAATAAAATGAATAACTTGAAATAGCACACTTTGAAATCACGTCACATCACCACATCACATAACATAATGAAGTGACATATATGACATCACATCACATTATATGTCATGCGAAGTATGGAATAAAATGAAAAACTTGAAATAGTCACACTTTGAAGTCATGTCACAACCCTTGATCATATCTCATATTAAAGTGACATATATGACATCACATCACATGGCAATGTGGTTAAACGTTATATGTGAGGCGAAGTATGTAATAAAATGAAAACGCAGAAACATATATCAGCAGTAAGTGACATATATGACAACACATCACATGACTACACAAAATAAAACCTTAACACTAGATGCCATAAAATTACTAGTTGACACTAGGTTACTTTGCAACATCAGTTTAAATCAGTTGCCAAATAACTAAATAATCACATCTCATGATCATTTAATTACATCTTTAAAGCACACTAGAACAAATAAGATGACTATGTCACATCACATCACTTTACTTCACATAGGGACTTCAGGGTGACATTTCATTTTCTCATTGATCTGATCTGCGTAACTGCGTCTAGGTCCCGCTTCTTTCGGCGTATTTCGGGATAGATCAGTGTCCGGATCGCAGCTGTGTTGTGTAGAAATCCATTTCTCCAAATTTGTGCCTTGTTCGTAAACTTAAATCTCTAATAAGTCTAGCCGTCCACCTGCCGCGCCACTCAATTTTTCTTTCCTTAGAATATCCTTAGTCGACAGAACTATTCGCTTGATTTGGAGCATCAACGCTGTGCGACGCCTAAACTTTCAATGACGTTTCGGATAGAGTTGATCTTCCGAGTCTAAATCCGCGCAGTCTGGGGGAGAGTCCGCCAGCTTTATTGAAAGCCGCTTCCAGTCTAGGTTTAAATAGTTTTCGAAGAGTTCTACTTAGTGTCGAGCATACATAGTAGTGGCTTATTTTTTCCGTGAAGAGGAACGTCAAATTTATAAAATAAATTAAATCACTCACTAGTATTTAGTATATGTAACCGTGTACAACTCGCCACCTTACCTTATTACATCACTGCAGTGGCAAAGCGGCAAGGCGGCTGAGACAAATGTGCGACCATAAAAGAAATCATTAAATTAACTTAAGCATAAAGCAGGCAACAAATGAACGGAACACCAAGCAACGCCAACAGAAATCTAGCTGCAGACTGCAGCGCAGCGATGTTGTGAGTAAGAGGCAGCAAATCAAGAAGCGGAGGCAGACATCCAAAAGGGAGCAGTAGCGCAGCGCAGCCAGCACTACGACTAAGAAAAGCGCAGTGAGGCTGACTTCCAGCGTTCGGACGCTTTGTAAATTGAACCAATTTATGGTTATGCGCCGGCAAATTGGAATTGAAATGCGAATATTGGAGATGTCGCCGCATCCAGTTCAAACTACAAGCCGGCGAAAGGCGTCAAGAGGAGCGCAAGCATATAAGCGACGGATGCGTGCCTCATTGATTCGCAGATTCAATTTTATTTGCTTTATAAGAGCAAAATGTGCTTTAGAAAACGGTGAGTAATGTGATACTTGTTGTTGTTGCCGTACAAATCGAATCCAATTGTTGTAGCTGCTGCGCTTTGTTGGCTGACCGACCGACTGCACTTACGCTTGATTTCATTTCGGAATATTTTTTGGTCAAACTAAATTGCATTTACCTCTCATTTTCCAACTCCCTCTGCCGCTCTCCCTCTCTCTTGCTTGTAGCTGGAAATTTAATTTATTGCATTTTAACCAAATTTCCGTTCAGCAACAATTGCTGCCAAGCGCTCAGCTGGGACACGGCTAAAGAGTAGAAAAAAGCTACAAAAAAATTACGATTATTTTTGCATAAATTTGTATGTTTTTAGGTATATAGCCTCCTAAATGTATGCTTCCGTGCGCGCCACTTCATTTCAAATTGATTCGCTTCTCTGTGTAGCATAGTTTAGGGCGCTCTCCCAACCACTCAATGCGCACTCCATTGTTTGCACTTTAGCTTGCTGCACTCACTTGTATTTGTTGCACTTTTGATCGCATTTGTATTTTGCACTTTACCGTAATTTATTAGATTGCTAACGATAAATCTTTCGATAAGAAATCTGTTTATAAATTTTAAGGACATTTGCACATGATCTCCATTGTGCTCATTCAATAAAACTCTCGAGCATGTCTCCTCTGTGCTCACATATGGAGTTGAGAGTTGTGTTTACGTATGTATGTATGAGTGTTTTTTTTTTTTTTTTTTTTTTTTATAGTAGGAGGAAGCATCGAAAGCCGGAGTGCGGAACTTTAATCCGCTAAACCTAACCTACTCCCAACTCAAGTCTCTCCCACGGAACCACCGGCTAGGTATTACTTCGTGGGAGGGACAAGACATTTAAGTCTCCTCTATTGCGCGGACTGACGAACTCCTAATTTGCTCAAAAAGTCTCAGTTTTGTTATTATGGATGCTGACGCTTCGCTGACAGCTTTCCATTTATCAGTCGACTGACACATGAGTGTCGTTAAATTATCGACCGTAAAACTACCACCGAGCGTGGCTTTTAGTTTTTCCCTTGTATTTGAAAATCGAGGGCAATAAAATAATACATGCTCAGAGTCTTCTATATGCTCTCTACATGTCGGACAGTTCGGACTAATGTCATTGTGGAATCTGTAAAGGTAGCTTCTAAAGCACCCATGTCCACTAAGTATTTGGGTCAGATAAAAGTCTAGGTCCCCATGTCGTCTGTCTATCCACGAGTGGATGTCCGGTATAAGTCGGTGGGTCCAGCGCCCTTTGGATGAGGAATTCCACCGCTCCTGCCACATTTTAGTGCTCTTATTTCTCTCCTCTGCCCTTGCCGATACTGTTTTAGACGTTGATAACTGGTATAAACGCTCGAGTTCGTCTCCCTGGATGTCAATGGGGGGCATGCTAGCTAATACTTCAGCAGCGTCGGTTGATATAGTCCGGAAAGCACTTATTACTCGAATTGCAGAAAGCCTATGCACTGCAATTATTGGTTTCGCATACGCTTTTATATCCATTGCCTGTATCCATACTGGTGCCGCATACAGTATCACGGAACTCATTGCTTTCGCTATTAAGAATCGCCGGCTGGAACGCACACAGCCTCTATTGGTCATCATTCTCGATAGGCCATTATAAATTTTGTTTGCCTTCGCGGAAGAATACTCCAGGTGCTCTTTAAATTTTAATTTGGAATCCAATATTACTCCCAGATACTTCAGTTGCGGCTGCGAGGTAATCTCGCACTCCCCTATAGTGAGCTCTATTCGTTCTTCTATCTTCCTGGTGCTTATGAGTAAAACTTCTGTTTTTTCCTCCGCCAGTTTCAGACTCACAGAAGAGAACCATTGGCGTATACCATATAAGCACTCATTACATTTATTTTTCAGGTCGGCTAAATGTTTGGCCACTGCTACCACCATGAGATCATCCGCATAAGCTACTAGTTTCACGTCTGTTGGTTGCTGTCTTCTTAGCACCCCGTCGTACATAAGGTTCCATAATAGCTGTCTCTTATACACATCTAGATGTGTATAAGAGACATATGTATGAGTGTGTGTGTGTGTTTGTGCTTATAGTTCACACAAATGCAACTGGATTTGCTCAGGTGTAATGGCATGACAAGCGCACACTTCGGTAAGACCACGTAGACACTGAAATTGCGAGCAATATAGCTACTTTTGAAGTAGCTGGCAACTAGTTTCATTATTAAATTAATTTTCGCTGCTAAGTACTATAAGAAACTGTAAAAGAGCGACCAGATTTTGATAAAAAAATTATCGAAATAGCTATTAAAAACTTATTTGCGGTACTTTCTAGGCGTAAGAGCAGCATTGAGCGTAATTTTTGAGAGCGTCTATTGAAGGGGAAAGTTTTATCGCATCCGCACTTGGCATAAGCTCGCAACCGGACGTAATGCCAAAGAAGAAGAAGACATATTGAAGGCGTGGGTTTGAATTTCTCTGCTGTAAGTATGATGCAGTTTAGTCCAAACAGACTTTTTTTCTTATAGTTTGTACAATAATGTTAAAAAGCGCCTCGATAATACAGTATATCACCGCGGAGTGTCGTTTTGCCATCGATGCATATTTTTTGTTAAATCACGCCGTCTGAACGGGGCTGACTGATGAAGAAGATATCAGGAAATGTCTAGAGCAAATCACGAAGGAAAAAAATAGAACATTTCTGGAGGAGGTATCGATAGTGAAGCCACAGAACCTGGTAAAATTCGCGTCAAGCGCATGCGTCCTAGAAAATAACTACTCTTCATGGACCTAATAACTGATATATGGGTGGCTCACTGACCCTTCAGATTAACCTAACCTACCTCAAACAACAAAGTTATTATAATTAAGGCTTAAGGCAAATTAAGCCTAAAGATCTTAAGTTCTGTAAAATTTTGGTAACTTTCTTAAGGGATTATATCCACTTGCGAGGTAGAAAAAACGCGTTTTTTTGTGAATTTTTTCCAAAGAGGCATTTTACTTTATACATTAATGGGAAACATGTACTTAAACAGAATTTAATGTACTTTAACAATCAGCGATTTATTAAAAAAACACTGGATCAACTAGCTCCTGTTGATGATCTGCGGAGAGACGTCCAAAAAAGTGCTTGGCGGTGAGCAAGATATCTCTGGTCCAAATTATCCGAAAACCAAAAACCAAAAATATTTAGTTTTGTGATAAATAAATACATTTAATGATCGAAGGTCTAGTCAAAATTTTGATTTTTGACAAAATGGCGGCTGTTCAAAAAAAAAATTCAGTTTTTCATGAAAATTTTTCACTTCAAAGTAGCTTAAAAAATCAAAATTATTGTCCAAAACCTTATTCCTTCGATCATTACCTCAAAAACATTTTTGAGGTATCTGAAACCGAAACTATTAGTCGGATCAACCTGAAATTTTCAGAGAATATTCTTGAATATATGAACATTTAAAAAATTAAACAAAAAATATCGATTTTTTGAAAATCACAAGTGTATATAACCCCTTAAAGGACTGAGTCTTTAAAACTAAATGATTATTGAGTTTCTCGCTAAGACAGCCAAATAAAATAATAGGTCTTTTATCTACATAATGATGATTAAACAACAATTTAAAAGAACAAACATTTTTCTTAGTTCATCCGATTTAGAGTTACTCAGAGTTTATCAACACAAAAGTCCGGATCATAGATCTTCGTATGAATGATCATATTTTACTTTTCTGATCCAACATCTATTTATCAGCGATGTAGCTTTAGAAATCGATGTCAGATCTCATTGTTCAGCTCTGTGAATGATTATAAATGGATGCAGCAGAAAGTGAAAAAGAAAATCTAATGGTTTGGAGTTAATGAAGGCTGCCTGGATTTTTTTCTATTGCTACATCTTAAAAATCTTAGAGTCTGTGAAAATTATCTTACCATTTTCGAAATAAAATTCGTTTAAGTCCAACAAACACGAAGGTCTTTGCTCTTTTAATAACTTTAAAGTTTTGGTAAAAGTTTTTTTTTTCATATCAAAAATAAAATATTTTATTCAAATCTTTTGCTGCTGCAAAGGCATATTTTAACAAAGATTTTGTAAAATTTTCAAAACTTGTCGGTTAGAGCGCCATTTCCTGCAATTCCATGGAAATTGGATTTCTCTGCTTTGACATCGGAACTTCCTACAGGATCACCAGAAGTAAAAAGAAAAAATATTTAATTTAATCATAAGATCATAAACTAATAATTTCTCGACGTTTTGACTTAACAGTTTTAATTCCAAATAAATCCTTCATTCAAGACCGGTTGAACTAGATAAGTATAACTCGAAAACCTGTCTTTGAAAACACAGTTTCGAGAAAACGCTTTTAAAGTTTGATGTGACTATAAAGCTTACCTCAAGCGCGCAATTTTTCTATGCAATATCTGCAAAAATATTATTGGCATCAATTGGAGAATTTTTACTAATATTCTAGATATTTTATAGAATGAAAATACAATTTTGAAACCGTCAAACCCATTTAACCCCGTAATAGCATATGAAGAAGACCCAAATGGAATGTCAATGAATTCTGGTTAAAGTTTTTGGTATATTTACTCTAACTGCGTATTATTCGCTGAAGTTTTTTGTTAAACAGAAAAAAGGTTCGCAGAGCCATTGGCGGCACATATATAGCCATTATTCCGTAAACATTGGAAAGCAGGGAAATTGGGCCTCATATGAATTGGAGTCAAGAAAAGATAAAGAACGATTTTGCAAATCTGAAATGCTGTTGGAACTCTACAAAAGAAGTTGTTTCCATCGGGTTTTAACTGGTGATAAAATATGATAGATCCATTATGACAACTCTAAAAGCAAATAATCACATATGAAACCTGATTAACTAGCCCAAATCAACAGCAATAATGTCAAAGTAATGCTCATATTTGGTAGGCATGCTTTATTATGAGCTTCAAAAACCGGTTGAAACCGGTTAAGTGATTAGGTGTAGTTAGTGACATGAAAAAATTACACTTTTACAAGGTAATTTCCGAAGTAAAAAGGACTTTTTGAAGCTGGCGGCCCTGGTAGCGCCATCTATATGTCGACCGATGCGTTAGAATCTGCTCCATTCATGGATTGTTCAGTAATTGATTGGAAGTGAAGTCATTGCGTTTTAAGTGTCAGTGTGTTTGTGTTATCGGTGCGAAAATGAGCTTCGAACAAAAAGCCAACATTRAATTTTGTTTTAAAATTAGTAAAACTTTTACCGAAACGTTTCAATTGATGAAACAAGCTTATAGCGATGATTGCCCCCGCAGCAGAGTGCACTAAAACATTAATCAAAAAGTAGAATTGTAAACAATTTTATCATAGTGGCGAAGCGTTCAAAGCATCACAGGATCTTTATCTAGTCGTATACCTCTTGAAAAAAAAGGTGAATCCGATTGCCTAGTAGCATCTATCTATGTCAATATGAAGTCTGTAAGGGAGACATTTTTATTATGTTCTCTTAACTTCGTTTGAGGGAACCAGACACCTCAATTTCCTCCCTTTTTGGTGAACTGCATCCCCATTATACTTAAAAAAAAAATATAAAATTTTTCTCTTGAACAGTTTTTTCATTTCACTGGGACAATTTGCAGTTAGTTATTTATACTTCAAGTTTAGAAAAAGGAACAACCGACACCCTTCAAGCGCGCCTACTTTTTGAGTGCCACACAATGCCAACGCTGCCACGCTGAGCATATGTTTGCACAAATACGCCATAAATATGCTCAAGTGTTTATAAATGCGCATAAAAGTAACTACTTACGAGTACAAACGAACACACACACACACACACACACACACTTAGGTACATTGTTAATTTGTATGCAGGCATTGGCACGGCGCATTTACTACTTTATATCCCTTTTATTGCTTCCTGCAATCGTGAATTGGTATTTAGTGTGTGGCGCTTGTGCAATTTTTGCTTGTGTGTGTGTGTGTTCACATGTTCTGGTGGGTGTGTTTGTGTTGGGTTTTTGTGTGCAAACTAAAATCTTTCATTTGATACAGTATGCTGACGACATTAACTCACCGGCTGGGAGCAATATTAGCAACAACAACAACAGCAACAAAAACAAAAACAAAAACAACAATAACAAGATTGAAATAAGAATAATAATATTACAACAACAATAACAAAAACGTCGAATACAACAAAAGACAACAACAACAAACTTGATAGCAACAACACCAACAAATTCAAAACTGCAACATTCAAACGACAACAAAATAAAAGCGACAACTAAAACTACAAATACTACAAAAAGACAACATTTCAACTACAATGATAACAACAACACAACCAAAAACAACCAACAACAACAAAAGTGCAATTATGTAAAACAGTAACAGCAACAAAAACGACTACAATAAAAACAACAACAAATATTACAACAACTACAAAAATAACACATTCAAACGACAATGAAAACAACAACAAGAGCAATAAAAACAAAAACAACTACAGTAATGAAAAACAACTACAACAACAAAAACACTTTCAAAAACAACAACAACAAGAAATGCAATAGCAATGCATATAATATTAGTTACAACAACAACAACACCATTAATCGCAAATGTTTTCCCAACGCTAAAAGGGTTGCCAAGCAGCCACACAAATTAACAGTATTGTTATGAGCTCAGCGCAAATACACCTATGTATATGTTGGCTCACTTTTGCGTTACAGTTATCGCTGATGGCAGAGCGTGTGCAGCCACAAATGCAACACTAACAACAACAACACCATGTTCATTTGCCAGAACACACAACAACACAAATACACGCATATATTGGTGCTATGTGTATGCACGCCGCTATGTATATATGTATGTGTAGTATATGTGGGTATGTGTGTGTCGGTGTGGCAGCTGCATGTGCTTGGCACAATTGTTTCCACTTGTGAGACACTAATAAAATTAATCTCACAATGTGTATTCAGCTAGCGTTTAGTTGCAAATAAATCTGCGCACACACAACATCATATACACACATACACACTCGCAAACAGTTATCCAGTTAAAATATGTGTATATGTGTGTTAATAGTTGGCTGACGACGACTTAGGCGATGTCCCTCGCACGCTCCACTAGCTCTTCAATTTTATTGCATATTTCTATTTGTTATTGTTGTTGTTGTTGTTTTTGTTATTGTTGCTGAATTGGCTTGAAGCAATGTGAAAAACGATAATGGAAACTAAATGCCAAATGCAACTGTTGGTTGACGCTGGCAATTGCGCACACTCACACAAACATATATACATAAATATGTAGATCACGTTAAAACGTAAATTGCTTTAATGGAAATTGTTCAGTTAATCGTACATTTTGTAAATCACTTAAGTAATTGATTTTTATGGCAGCTTCTATTTTGAAAAGTATACCTTAAAGGTATTGAGAATATTAAAAAAAAAATTTTTATTGGTTAAGGTGCTCACAAAATTGTCTGAGTTTTTAATTGAGCACAGATTCCGAACTGAAAATAAAAGTCAGTTCCTTCCGAAATAGTGAAGACTTCTCTCTTTTTCGGCTTCCACAAGCATCACTGCATACAAAGTTCTTCCTTGCCAATGAACAAAATTCCATAATTTGTTTTTTTTTTTTCAAGAAAAATTTCATCGAGCACTTCTCCACCTTACTCGGTTATACTTATATATATATGTATATATATATATGTATATGCACTATTAGTTCGATTTTGGAGATAATATATATTTATTCTCTCAATGATTTACTCGAAATCGAAGTAGAAAAAAATAATTTTTTATTGTTCTATTCTCATTTTATTTATCTGTCGAACTTCTTGCATAATCTTTAAAAAAAAAAAAATTTTTTTTTAAATCTCATTTGATGTGGATGTGGTGGTACCTTCCGACGTCGAGTAGAGGTACCAAAAGGAAACAAACTGATAACTCTTCATTCATCTAATGCATCATTACTGGTAACGAGGCGTGGGCTTATGAGTATGACGATCCAAAACGGGTGCTCCAAAGGGACACGACAGGACTTAAACAGCGAACTATATCAAAGCAAAGCACCATATACTTTTGAAGAACCTTTCTATCGAAAACTCGTAACGTCGACTTCATCATATGTTGAGGGATGTCGGTGAAGATGAATGACTTGTAGAATTTGGCTTTGTACGTCGAAAGAGGACTTTACTTCTCAATTCTCCTACTCAGTCCGAAGTAGCACCTGTTGGCAAGAAATACTTTGCGTTGGATCTCGAGGCCAACGTTGTCGTTGGTATTAATGCTGGTTCCAAGATAGATGAAATTATCTACGACTTCGATGTTATGTGGCAGCCAAGTCGCGAATACACCTTATCAGTTCTTCGCCGCTGTATTTGAAAGCTCGGACGGCAATCCATCGGCCCCCGCCGCTTTGTTGTTTTTCAGGCGGGTAATTGCTATTCGAACTTCTTCCTGGTCGGGCAATGGAACGTCTGCTCCATCGACATCGATCGGGCTCACTATATATTGGTATTATGCTTTCACTAACATTCCCTCCACTAGATCACCTTTGCGGGTGTGTTACATTGATTAAAATAGTTGTTAGTTACTACGCTATAGTAATCTGATCAGAAAAATTTCTTCGAAGATGTTGACTAAATCGCTTCGGCTCGTCATGCCGATCATATTTCATAGGTTCTCCGACGTCTCTCTGGGTGGTACAAGCTTCATGGGAAAGTTGATGTACCCAGTTGAGAAATATAGTACCTATTAAGAGATTATATGTACTAGTTTGTCAAAAAAGTCTTGCGGTATTTTCGCTAGTTGGCGCTGAGAGGGCGTAGTTCTAGTTTTATTCGTCGCATCGGGTCATGCTATACCTTTTTGGATATATATGTATATATATATATATATTTATATAATAAATATAGTTTTTCCTCGCTTACTCACTCACTACTCAATTTGCATTTAAAACATTTTCAATTGTAGCTCCGTTGAAAAAGCAAACATAAGCCGTGCAAAAAACCAGGAGATATGCATAAACCAACAACAACAAATACATGTCCATATATTAAATTGCTGAAATATGGAATTGTTTTTTTTTACAATTTTTATAGAGAATAACACAAAGTGAAGCCACGCTTTGGTAACAAAGGCGAAAAATTATCGAAAACTGGTGGCAACACTGCACGGCGCATCATAAATAATAATAAAACTTTTCGAAATGAAAAGTTTGCCGAGTGGAAAAGCTGTTGTCGCAATGCCACCATTAAATGCGGCACCACGAAACCATCTTGCCACACGTTGCAGCCATAACAGCTATGAATGGGCAAACATTCAGTGCGTGTTTGTGTATGTGTGGGTAAGTACATCACATATTTATTGCATTGCATTGTTGAATAAATGCTGTGGTGAGGCATTAATGAAGTCGCCGAGGATTCGGGATTAAAATAACCTGTTTATTATTTTAATAACGGCTTTTTTACAAGTGGCCAGTTCGTGCCAATGATTTCAATATTGCGTGTGCGTGTGTGTGGATGTGTGTGTGTGTGCTTGTGCTCCTAGCACCGTGAACAGCTGCGTTACATTTTAATCCATTTGATTATTTATTGACCACAGACGAGATTGGATTTCTTCGCAGCCATATGTTGCACGCACACACATACACACTCACTATATTTTCTAGAATTTCTGCATGTGTGTGTGTAAATATTACAATTATTTTCCATAAGTATGCTTATGTGGGTTAATTACAACTATGCACGCTTGATTAATATCTCAAGTTATGCACGAAAATTAACGGAATTCGAATTAATTTTCTCTCAGATTACATTTACAGTTATACGAGTTCAATACACACTATTAAATAAATATTTAATATAATCTAATTGGGCGAAATATTGCGTTGATAAATATTAATTTAATTTTCCTGTCGACCCTTTATCAACATCTAGCTGGCGATGTGCCTTAAGTCCTGCTGTAGTGGAGGAATATAATTATTCCTAGTGCTTCTGGGTCTTTGAGGAGTATGAGGTAATAACAAAATGTATCTCATGTTACGATTTGCTGTATATTTACCTCATTAACTCAAGTTCCTTAGCAAGCGTGCATTTCTTGGTATTGTGGGTTTCACGCTGGTGCTTGTATGGTGATCTCATCCGGTCGCTTCCGAAGCGGTTACAGCTCCGTGCATTGCGATAGTACGACCAAAGTATGAAAACCAGTTGACTTACTCGATAATTGCGGTTTCTGCTACGAAATTTTCATTGCTGTTACGGACATTACTTTCGATTGCTTTGGATCTTTGAAGCATACAATTTTAGATGGGATTTATGTGACTTGGTTCCTTGGAGGAGCATAAGCAAATGTTATCTGCATAGGGAAGGTACTCAAGTTGCTCTATTAGGTTCCAACTTATAGCGCAGTTTCAGCGGTTGATGTGATTGAAGTTCGATGACATGGCGGCATTATGAAGGACTCTACATTTGAACCCATTGTACTGAGCATTGACAAGATAAGAAGTATTCTTTACCGACTATTCGCAATTAATTCTCAATTTTTTCTCTGGGGTTTAGCATGCTTCTCTTTATTACCATCTGCAGTATCGAAACTATCGTATTGCCGTTATAATTGCGATATTGGCACAAAATGCGTTTCCTGTGGCTCGTCCATAGTCCACCTACGGGACAGTCGCTGGGGAGGGTTTCGATAGCAAATATTTTCGAAGAAACTTAAATTATTTGTGCGTTAGTCATTGGGAAGATTTGGAGCAGCTCAGCGGTTATATTGCCAAGACTTGTCGATTTTTTTATTTTCAGAGAACATGACCAAAAAATGACAATCATTTAAGTTCGAAGGAGTGGATGGCTATGACTCCGTAGGATGATGCCAGATACCATGGTGTTGCTCAATCTGCCCCAAACATTCTCCTTGAAGCTTTGTTCTTATTTAGATGTCAACAGATTTCAGTTTTTGATTTATATAAAATTAATTTGAGAGGAAAATAAACTATTTTCATGAGATATAAATTTTTTTCTACATACATCGGCTGATAAGGTTATGACGTTAATATTTTAGGATGTTCATGAAATAATTTTTGTTAACTACTTTGCAAAAGGAAAAATTATAAACAACGGCCATTACAAAGCATTTAGGAACCATTTCAAGGAGAAAATCGCAGAAAAACGGTGCTGTTTCACCATGACATTGCACGATGCCTCAAGTCAGTGAATACTATGACAAAAACCCATCAATTACGCTTCAAATTGCTTCAGCATGCACCCTATTCTCCAGATCTGGCCACCAGCGGTTGCTTTCTGGTCTCTCATCTCAAAACAGAGCTTGCTAGTAAAAAATTTTCGTTGCATGAAAAGGTGATCACCGAAACTGTGGCCTATTTTGAAGCAAAGGACAAATCGTACTGCAAAAATGATATCGAAAGGTTAGAGTGTCGCTATAATCAGTGTATCAGTGTATCAGTGAAGTGTTGTTGTAGAAAAAAAACAAAAACAATTCTGCCAAAAACAGTGTTTTACTATTTTAGGACGGTGCCTTTTTAATTGACCTATTATATATATATATACTTTTCATAGACCTACCCAATAGCTCTCTTGAACTCATACGGTCATATTCTTCTTATGCTGTCATATTGTTCTTATACCGTCATACTATTACTAAATATTACAACTGGAAACATGTGGAGTTCTTTAATCACTGTAGGACGCACCAATAAAAACTACATTTTTTTTTTTTTTTTTTTTTGCTTGTCAGTTCGCTGATTACAATATGCCATATCCTGTGGTCGGAATCCAAGTCGATTCCAACATAGAGTAGCGACACTGAAACACACACAGTACCTAAGTACTGACTTTTGCTATTCATCTAACCAAGTAAAATATTGGTTTTTTTTTTTTTGGAGCTTTCATGTTATTTTAGCAGATCTTTTCTCGACATAGCGCTTGAAAAAAAAAATTACTGTTTGGTAGAACGACTAGAGAAAGGCTTAAGTAATTCTACGGATAAAGATCGGTTGCTTTTTTTTCTTAAGTCATCTTCTTTCGTCTCTCAGTGTTAATTTTCCACTACAAAGTCTTACCAAAGAACTTTTTGCATCTAGCGCTCCCTGGTGGTGCCATCTATGTATATGTCGACTATTGCGTTAGAATCTGCTATCTTTATCGATTGTCCAGTGAGAATTTCATGACATTTCATTGATTGGAAGTGAAGTTATTGCCTTTTAAGTGTCGGTATGTTTGTGTTATTGGTGCGAAAATGAGCATTGAACAAAGAGCAAACATGAAATTTTGTTTTAAAATTAGTAAAACTTTTACCGAAACGTTACAAGTTTATGGCGATGTTTAGCTATCCCCTAGCAGAGTGCACGAGTGGTTTCAACGTTTTCAAAGTGGTCGTGAGGACATAAATGACGATCAACATGTGAGCCAATCAGAACCCGTAAACACCGGAAATTCCATCGAAACTGTGCGTGAGTTCATCAAAAATTAGCCGAAAACATCATTGAAATTCATGGAAATGGAAATGAACATCTCCAAAACATCGATTTATCGCATTTTGACCGAACATTTGGGCTTACGAAAGGTGTGTGCACGGTTTGTTCCGCACAAATTGACTTACGACCAAAAATTGCTCAGAATCCAACATTCGAAGGACGATTATTTGATTATTAACTATTAATCACCCCTGTATTCACCTGATATGGCACCGTGCGACTTCTTCCTTTTCATAAAAATGCATTTGCCCATGAAAGAAAAGCGTTATGCAGACGTAGAGGCCATTCAAAAGGCTCGAATCGGCATACTGGCGGCCATACCGGCGAACGAGCTAAAACACTCGTTCGGCATGCTTTTGGACCGTGCAAAAAGCTGTTTTGAAGCAGAAGGAGACTATTTTGAATAAAATAAATTGATTTTGCCGAAAAAAACATTTGTTCTATTCATTTTGTGTTTAAGTTCTGCTTACTTTGGGACACACCTTGTATGAATGTTCCACCTGATTTAAGTTAAATGACTAAGTGAGCGCTTTAAGATCTCAACTACCACGAGTGCGCCAAGCGGCAACCAAGTGGCAAACAAGCGGAATGCCGCCTAATAGGATTGTCGGCTGCAACATAACGCTATTGCGAGCAATTGTTTGCAAGCGTTGTATTGAAATCTATTCAATTAAGTTTAGCGCATGTGTATAGCTATACATATACACCAACGCACACACACATACAAGCAATGTAAACGCATGTAATGGCTTGGCTTTAGGCGCCTATGGCCACACCAACGCAGAAACGGCATGGAATTAACGGTTAAAATATTGATGCGCTTACATATACATCCACAAGTATATGTAGGTATAGGTATAGGTGTATATGTATATATATACATATATCTAAGCATGCAAATTAATACAAGGCAGCCTGCGCAAAATAAGCAAACTATTTGTTTAGCGCGTTGCACACACACACACACACACTCATATATACACAGACATTTATTTAGTTGCATATGTAGACATTTAAGCAAATTTGCATTAATTGCATTTTGGCAAACGCCAAACGCTGCGCACAAATGAGATTTGCACCGGCGCCCAAGCGCCAACTGCCGCCGCGTAACTGCAAAGAGGCGCTCACAGCCAACCATATATACTAATATATGTATATGTACGTATGCAAACTCATATATACACAAATGAACTTGTATATATATGCGTTTGTGCGCGTTCATTCCATTACGCATTGCGATTTCTGCGCTTTTGCCTTAACAACTGTTGGCTTTGGCTGCGTCGCTTTGCGCTGCCGGCGCGCTTGCAGCGCTACTGTGTGACCACAATGGCACCCGCACCCGCCGCGCCCACAAAACAAAGTACAGGCGATCATTTGCTTTTAATTTCCACCGAATTTCAACCGAAATTGCATTATTGTCCATTGAGTCCTGCGTGCGCTTGCTCTGGAAGAAATGAAATTATCGCCTAATATGGCATGCAAGACCTTAAATAACGGTACTGGCTTCAAACTTAAAGCTGCGGTTAAATTTTGTGCGCCTTAGCAACACACACTCACACACAGATACATATTTGTTGTGCAACTATTTGACATGCCAACCGCAAACGTCCTTCGACACTCGCCGTGCCTGCAGCGCTGCTCAATCAGGCTCTTCCAACAGATTCTATTTTATTTTACTGTTACTTCTCTATTTCATTTCATTTATTTTTCTTTTTTGTTTGGATTTCTTGTGTTCATTCACTTTTTGTTTTGCGGCTAATCAAGTCCCCACTCAATGGTGCTCACAGCAGTTGGCCATCGCATGCAATGCAAATGGTTAACCTTGATCCACTTGAAAGCTTCGGCTGGCGAACAATAAAAAACAATAAAAAGAAAAACAACAATAAAAACAATATGAAGAACAAAAACAATAATAAAAGCGCAAAAACAACAACCACCTAAATACAGCAACAAAAGCACCTAAAAACAGCAACAAAAGCACCTAAAAACAGCAACAATAAGCACAAAAAGAAACAACAAAAGCGCCTAAATGCAGCAAAAACTTAAGAATAGCTATAGGAAAATGCTTCAGTTGTTGCTGCTCAAGCATTTCGCTTGCCACAACACGCTCCCACTGAGCTTTTAGCTGGTGGCTCGGTGGCTCGGTGGCTCGGCGTGAGTTTCTCAATTGCCAGTCGAACAATATATTGTTTTTTGTTGCAGCGCATTCATTACTATCGTGCTTTCATGTTTTTATTGTTGTTGTTGTTGTTGTTAAACTTGAGCAAGTTTGTTTTTTTGGTCTTCCTTCTAATTTCATTTGTTCTGAATTTCTCTTTAGAAATTTTTGTTTTGAATTTAGTTTCAGTTTTTGCTGGCAACATGCTTGCGCCCACAAACACTTGCACTATCTACATGCTCCCTTCCCCCCTCTCTAACATCTCTATATCTATCTCCCGCTCACACTCACACTCTCCCTCTTTATCTCCCTCACTTTCCTACAGCCACCTCACTTGCCCTTCTCCAGCGCGCTTGTGTGGCAATTTACATTCCGTTGTATGACTCTATTGTCTTGGGTCACATGGGAATCGCAACAACAATGATCAAACTTGCAGTCAATACCAAATGCCGTACAAAGCATGCTGGAAAAAGTATAGAAAAACAAACTTTTTATGTAAAAAAAAGGCATTTTATTATTTTGTTTATTGCATTGCTTTGTTTGGTGGTCGGTATTAAGTGGTTAACATGCACAAACTAAGCCAATAAATAAGTTTTTCTTCGCTGCAAACTATGGTGCATGGACATTGTTGCTTTGCTTATTCTCAGGTGTCTTGAAATGCTTGACAAATATCTTAGTTAGTCTTCAATTTAATAGTTAATTTTTTTGTTTTTTTTTTTTTAGTTTTGTTGGCCTCATGGGTTTCAAGGCAAAAATTTGTGTCTCTAATTTCGTAAACTACGAGCGTATGCCTATCCAGTGTGGCACTTGCCATAACTGTTAAGAAATATATATGTCCTTGTAGAAATATCTAAAAAATATTCGTGGCCGCAAAATCTTCTAATAGCATGATATTTTTATAACACTGTCAGTCGTCTAGCCTTTATATGACCTCATTCTGAGACACGGTCTTTAGGCTAAGAATGCAGTACTTAAATTAACTTAGATATATAGTATGTATGTATGTAGATATTATCTAAAAGTTAGCAGGTATATATCCCATAATATACTCACTCAGAAACACTCATAATTTTATAATATTTTTGGCTTCCTTATAGCCGAGTTTGATCCAGATCTTGGAAACAGTTTGAACTGTGTGAATAGAGAACACTGTCAGAATTGTATCATGGTTTAATGGATGCTTACTTCCAGGCGATACATGTTTTGAACTTATTAAGAGTGCGTTCAGGGCGCTGTTAGCTTAAGATCGATCTAGTGATCTCTTTGCAGTAAGGCAAGCCTCTTCCTAGTTCAGGCGCTTTTAAGGGCCTATTGCCGTTCATGCAGCAAAACTAGGAATCTTACCAGAAGCCATTTGTAGAAGCTGTATGGAAGAAGATGAGGTGGAAACAACTCAACGCTTCCTTTTTGCTTTCCCATTTTATAATGAACAGACTTACTCTGATAAAACGTTTTCAAATTGTGCAGAAATATTAACAAAATAAGGTTCGGTTCGCTCGACAGATCGCGTCCCATATTCGGTAGCCATAATCCCCAAGTAGAGTCAGTTATTCGAGTAACCATGGATCGGCTTCGCATCAGGTTTACTCTAGTGAATAATACTCAGAAACACCGTGCGCAGTGAAGACCCAATTACTACTGAATTGTGAACGAGTCTATCCATCATAGCGCGAAACATATGGAGCTTTACTCATTCAAAAGAATTGCAAGACTTGATGCCGAATGACTATCAACTGCGTCGCGCAGTCGGTAAATGAGACTAAAGCAATATGTTAAATGATCCAGCTTTTCAGAAGAAAGACGCATTTGGTGTGAAGATAATCCTCAAGTTATTGTTGAGACGCCATTACAACCTCAAAAAGTCACAGTTTGCTGAACTTTATGGGCTGAAGGAATCACTGTTCCGTATTTCTCCAAAACTTAAACCGGTCAATCAATAGGGAACGCTGTAGAGCCATGATTAATGACTTTTTCGTGCCTCAATTAGAGGATGCTGACGTAGCGAGCTTTAATTCTTACTGGAACAAAACCAAACAAATCAATCAATTTATTGGAAAAAATTTTGGTGGGCGCTTTATCTCGCGTCATAGGGTTGTGACTTGGCATCCAAGATCGTGCGATTTAACACCTCTGTACTATTTTTTGTGAGGTTATGTGAAGTGGCGTATCTACGCAGAAAAGTCCGAGACGATTGACGTCATGGAGGATAATATTGGGCTCCACGGCTGGAATATATTTGAGGTAGTCGCGACGACATTCTTATGAGGGAACGTTTCCGAGAATTGAAGAAATAATCGAAGTGTTTCTGCAATATAAAAAACAAAAGAAAGAGCTCAAGGTAAGAAATTAAGGAACTATAATGAGTCTTACTTCCCTGACCTACTTAAATTAAGAAAAAATACGATAATAGTCAGAAACAGGATCTACATCTTTTAAACCGTTGTTTTTTCTTTATTAAATGGCAGCTCTTGAATCTCTTCAGTGTGCTCTTCGTCTTAAATGCTGCAATATTGCTTATTTACATATCAATTGAGTCCGAAGTGAGCCTCATCGCTGAAGAAAGTTCGTTTCGAAAAGTCGGATCTTCTTAGAACTTTTCAAGAGCTCTTAGAGGGTAGCGATGTCGCTTGGGAAGGTCAACCGGCTTCAGTTCTCGCACAAGCTATTTATACTTTGTTCACTTTCAATTTAGGATCTTGACGTCAAATGCGACAAATCATTCCGTACGTCAGTCCGATTTGCTGCGAAGGTGGAATCGACTCTCGACGGTGTACACTCTCAGCTATGGCTGCTGTATTTGCTTTGCTGTGTACTGGACGTGATCCATTCGGTCAAATGTTATCCGTTAATGAATGCTAAGTTTCGAGGTGCGTGATGGTGTTGCGAATATAGCGTTCAGCAGGCCAACTATGTTGACCAAAAGTTGAGCGAGGAGCGCGAAACACATTATAGCAAATGCTACAAATTATTATAAAAAAATACCTTTCTTTTTTTTTATAAATTTTACTGAGATTATTGATCAAATAATANTCGAGGTGCGTGATGGTGTTGCGAATATAGCGTTCAGCAGGCCAACTATGTTGACCAAAAGTTGAGCGAGGAGCGCGAAACACATTATAGCAAATACTACAAATTATTAAAAAAGAATACCTTTCTTAATATTTTTAAATTTTAATGAAAATATTGAAAAAATAATAAAAAAACAAAAAAAAAAAAAATTAATGATGAAAGAAATTAGCAAACTATTTTTTATATTATATTCTAATAATCTCCAGAAACTTAGATACAAAGTCAATAAGGTGCCCAGGTAACAAAAAAAAAAATAAAATAAAATAAAAAATTGACAAGGCGTTCGCAGTTTGTATGCAAATATGTGCAACATGAGACTGTTGTGTGAAGTACGAAATAACAGCATCACAAAAGTCCACAAATAAGTATATGGCGATACGTATAGAAGTGCATAAAGCAGAATTGAAGTGTTAGCATAAACAAAAAGTAATGCAAAAGTTTTGCAAAGTTCATAAACATGCAAAGTTAAGGGAAAAGCCGAGCAACTTCATTCTGTTATTTTTTTTTTTTTTTTTTGTTTTTTGTGTGAAACACTTTCATGACCGACTTGAAAAAAAGGAACAGTGCAAGTAACGAAGCAGAAAGAAAAATCCATAAAAACTGCCACTTTTGACAGGTGAACAACGAATAATGGTATACGAAAGGTAGCAGAAGCCGAGGCACGGCAGCTTAGCATTTGCTGACGTAAACATAAGTACGAAATAAATAAATAAATAAATGCGGAATGCTGTGAAAAGCGGTTTAAAGTAACTGTACTTTTGTTTCGTTCACTCCATCGAGAAGGTAAACTGCGTGAGCGGCATGTGGCATCAGGTGCAGAGCAAATTTATGGCAGCATATATGGTGGCATATTGGAATACAGATAAGCAGATTATGCCACCGCGCGTGTATACGTGTTGTAGACATTTTTTTTATATGTATATAATGCATGATTGTTCGATAAAATTACAATACTATACTGTTTCACTCTTTTTTTCTCTCTCTTTCTGTCCCTCCTTTATGCTAATGATTTTGATGATATCAAGGGTTTCGGTGGCCAAGCTTCATCTCTCAACTCCTTATTTATGGAAAGTTTTTAGTTCATGTTGGTAAGGTAATGCTGTCCACTCCATCATTGCTGAATGGCTCATAATTATAAAGATTCTTACACTTTTGTTAGATGATTGACAGAGCTTCCTTTCCTGATTTGTAGTGTACACCATGCACTATATAAGTATGGATTAACTAGAATACGTTGAAAGCGCTTCACAAAAAGTTATTTTATGAATCACTTTTGAAATTATAGCAGCTGCCTGCTGAATGCTCTATTATATTTCATTACTTAAACCACCAAGTCAAGAACGACTGCATTTTCTAGCTAAGTTTTATGTTCCCAGACGCTAATGGGTCTTTCGGAAACAAATAATAAAAGACCGAAGAAAAAAACAATGAAATTCCAAATACATCTAATTTTCGGGGTCTGTGTGAATATAGTAAGGCTTCCTGATCTTAAAATATTTTCAAGTTTCTCATATGATAGGGATATAATATTCGTTTTTACACATAGAGTATGCTTTCGGACATACTATAGGAACTAATTTAACGAAAAAACCATCTATTATATTCGAGGAAGTTGAAAAAAAGTTACAGCTGTGAAAATAATGAAGATATTTGAAATTTTTTTAGAAAAAAGGGTAGAAAAAGATGTGAAAGATGCGCCGCTGGTCGACCTATCCTTGAAAAACTTGATCAAATTATGGAAAAGGTTAACCAGGAACGTCACATAATCAGTCATGGCATCGCTAAGGAACTGAAAATTCTTCATCAAACGGGTTTTGCACCATTGAAAAAAGGCTGGCAACAAAAAGAAGCTTAATGTTTGGGAACTACATGAATTCTTTGTCAAATATTTAATAGACTAAATTAACATCTGCGATTCTTTGCTGAAATGAAATCGAACTATTTCTCAAGCGAATGGTAACAGGAGTCGAAAATGTTCCCACGACAGTCGGGTCTACGAAAACCGGAACGGACCCGGATTTTTATCCGGCCAAGGACTGTCAACTCGGCAGAATTCTGCCGTTACAACAACAACAACAGGAGTCGAAAAGTGGATCAAATATGACAATAATGTGCGAAAAATGTTATGCTGAGTGTTTGGTGGGATTGAAAAGGAATCATCAACTATGAGCTGCTTCAGGCTGATCGAACGATTTATTCTAAATTTTACATAATGTCAATAACTGATGAGATTGAAGTAAGCAATCGAAAAAAATGGCCCGAACTGATCATGAGAAAGCGCTTCATCTTCAATCAGAACAACGTTAGACCACAGAAGCCGAGAAACCAGCAAAATTTTACACTGATGGAGTAATGTCTCTGCTGAAAAATGACAAAAAATTATGGACCAAAACGGTACATATTTGGTTCATTAAAGCTACATTACTTTGGATGGGCTTTACACAAGCAGTCATCAACCTGAACCGTTGCATACCATAAATTCAAACAAACATGTCCGCAAAATATTTAATAATAAACTACCTTGGCTCCGTATAAATACTTAAATTTAATATTTATGTATTTATATATACATACATATATGTATGTATTTATGTAAGTGCCCTTGTATATGAGTGTGTGCACATCTGTTGAGCTCTCGGCGTATTTTGTTTGCATTTGGGAGTATATTAATCTCTAGCGACACATCAGCGAAGCCCTAAAGCCACCAAAACGATAACACTTATGGGCAAAAGGATCAGCGCACACATACATACACACCCATACATACACGCCTGCATATACAAATGATCAGCCAAAATGAATGGCCAGCACATTAAATGAATGCAAGTAAATAAACAATGGCTTATCAAAGTGCTGAGCGCTGACCGGTGCGGGAAATGAGTCACAGGAAGCGGATATTATATTTGCACCACTACATGCATGCATTAATGTCTGCATATATGTGTGTTTGATGGGGTAGTTAATATATATATTGTACATGCTTAGGCTTACACTTATTGAACGTGCAACAGGCTCAGCGTTTGTGCAGCACCATTAATTTATGTTATTGGAGAAATCGAGCACTAAATTAATATTTAATTATAATAACATAGCGATGGCACAAGCGCTTGCACACATACTTAGCTATAATTCTTTTGGTGTTATTGTTGTTGTTGCTAATTTTGTTGTTGCTGCTTTGGTCATTACCGATGAAAAATTATTTTGACAGCCATTGTGTTTTTCGCACACACACACACAAGCGTATATGTGTATTAGTCCAGCTCAGGCTTATAGTAATATATTAGGGTGTTCCTTGTTGTTATTCAAAGAAAACAAACTATATATCTTCAGTTTACACAGTGCTTAATTAATTTACGTTTTTCATATATTTAACTAATTTTTTGATATTTTGCATTAAATTTTTATTTCTCCAAAACAAGCCAGACTACAAACTTAAAGAGTTCACATTCCAGTACAAAATTTTATGCTCTACAAAAAGTTTCTACAAATTTTTCCCGTAAAACACTCTTCTAAAAGTCATACGCGGTTAAACTTACACAGCAAACGTTGTTCATTCGGTATACCATGTCGTATGAGCAACATAATTCATAAGGCACTTGGTGGATGCTCAGTACATTTGATGCATAGCTTTAATTATCTATAACTTTGAAGGGAGAGGCTTTATGTAAAAATCACCTAGGAATTGTTTAAAGAGCGGAAAATTTTATATTAGAAAATTATCTTTTTACCGTTACATATCTATACCCAATACAAATTAAAAGGTTTCTCTACAAGAACTTGAATTTGATCGTGCAGTTTGTATGACAGCTATATGCTATAGTTTTCCAATTTGAAAATTTTTTTTGGGAGATTGCGGTGCTGCTTTAGCAAATTATTTATACCAAATTCCAAGCAGATATCTTGATAAATAAAGTAGTTTCTGATACCAGAACTTCATTTGATCGTTCAGTTTGTATGGCAGCTATCTGCTAAAACGATCCGATCAGAAAAAATTTTTCTTGAAATTTACCGTTGGTTTTGGAAAATACTTTGTGTACAATTTCATTAAGATATTTCTTCAAATAAAAAAGTTTTCGATACAAAGACTTGAATTTGATTGTGCAGCTTGTATGGCAACTATATGCTATAGTTCACCAATTTCAATAATTAATTCAGAGATTATTATATTCTCTTGGAAAATTATCTGTCCGAATTTCGTGAAGATATCAAATAAAATAAAATAATTTCTCATACCAACATTTGATTTTGATCTTTCAGTTTGTATGGCAACTATATGCCATAGTAGTCCAATAATGGCGCTTCTGGCAAATTAGTGGCTTCTTTGAGGGAAAAGTAAGTGTGCAAAATTTCAGTTCGAAATCTCAAAAACTTAAGGAAAATATACTTGTTATTAAACGAGCACCTTAATAAGCATTAACACACACATACCCATACATACCCGAAACAACTTAAGCAGACATATTTAATATTCCACACGCCGCTATAAAGCTATATTATATAATATAATGCCACATATTTCGAAATTGAGCATTAGTTTGTGTTGTTATTGTTATTACTTATTCACAACAAGCATTTGTCATATCGTGCTTATATATATATATATATATATATACATACATATGTGTGTGTGTGTGAGCATAAAATGTATTTGCCGGCTGTGTGATTACAATTATGATCAGTATAATTATTATGTTTATTATTGTTGTTGCCATTAATGTTATGACAACATGTAATTACATATATTGTTGCTGCAGCCGCCTAGCATTAATGAGCTACACGCACATTTTCACACACACACACACACACACATACAAACATAAATGCGTGTAAAAGCAATTGTTAATTAATTATTCTTGTGGAAACTTCGGTAGCTTAGAAGAGTGTCATGTGAGCAATATTGAAAGGCTTTATCCATTGCTAGTCAATTGCATGCAAGCGTCATCGTAAGTCATTGAGCAGGTCTAATGCTTGTAGCCCTGTCATAGCCTGTCAATGCTTTTAAATTGTTAATTGTGTTACTTTCATTAAATTTTCTCTATATCATGCATTTAACTGCGCCTAAAGGTAGGCAGCGTCAGTAATTTAGTATTTATTGCATAGTTTTGGGAGTAGTTTTGTTTATAAGTTTTTCCGTAGTAGGTATCTCTAAATCAATGCTTTAAAATACACCTTTATTAAAAGTTAAAAAGTGAGTAGTTACAAAATTCAACGGCAGCCGTTTGGATACGATGTTTTATCTCTTCTTGGTCTTGCCAAGAACCATATGGTCTTGCCAAGAACCATATATTGGAGAGGCTTTACCCACGGTAGTTGGCGCAGATTGCGGGTTCCCGTTTCCGTTTTGTGTATTGGGCAGGACTTTGTCATTCCCAAATATTCGTGATTTAAACGATCTACACGTTTAGTGGAAATTTTTAGAGTGGCTGCCATCTCGAACAAATTCACTCTACGGTCATCCAAATTATTTTGTGGACTTTTTAGAGCTAACTAAAAGCCATATATAGTTAATTCTAGTGGCGCCATCTATGTATCAGGTGGGCAACACCAACTTCACTTCAATTGATTTGCAAGTTAAAAAGCGCAATAAGGATATAATACTAGAAAATTTCTCCTCTCTCCTAGATATATAAAGCGCAAGAAAATATCGCCACCCGCACACCGCGTGACATTCAACTCTTATACAACAACAGCGACAAAAACTACTTGCAACTTCAGAGCTATCTTCACATGCTAACCGAAATCCCATCGGCACTTTAAATCACTGCGGCGAGAAGCACGCAACTGTAATGGCGTGAAGTGCATTGAAAGATTTCACTTTGAAAATTCCCAAACAGCGCGAACTGATGCGGGCGGCTGCCTCGAAAGGTTGTAAGGCGCTTTAATTCAGGCGAGTGCCAGTGCATGGTTCACCGCACAATTTGAGTGCCACACACACACACCTACGCAATGATAGAGTCTATTTCTGTGATAGCAAAAAGAAAACATGCAGTATGTTGCATGCAACATACCTGTACGATATAGTATATAATAACCCTGCATGTGTACATGTGTGTGTGCTGGTGTGCGAATGCGAGCGAATAAAGCCTAATGTAGCAGCAATAAATAAAATTGCCTAGACTGTCTACAGTTTAGCTTGCATTGAGCATGCTGCACGTTGCAGCAGGTACGTATGCGCGCTACACACGGCGCAAGCCTGTGATAATGTCGGCAGCATGCTCTGCTTATCGCCGCCCCAACTCTTTCGCTGGCGTTTAAGTGGAGCGTGAGAGTGAAGCTTTTCAGCGCAAAAGCTGTATTGGTAGGCATGGGTGTGTGTGTGTGTGTGTGTATGCGAGCTGCCAGCGCTTAAGTAGGTAAGTGTTGGAACTTAGTCGTACTTTGTTAAAACCCTTGGGTGCTTATCAAGTGCCTGAATAGTTAGCGGCATCTTTAATGGATTGCAAATCTGCTCTTTGCCTTCGCACGCCTTGTTTGTGTGTGCGTATGTGCACGTGTGTGTGTGTGTTTGCCTGGTTAAGTTGGTTGCAAGAGGCTCGTATAATTTGCTTCGAGCACTCACACAATACCGTCTTCTTTATTTGTACACAAGCGACTGGCATTCATTCATTTCACAAGTGTTCGAGTGCATTATGCCACTCCAGAGAAATCACAGACCGCACAGCCGTTGCAGTTTCGTTTGGCAGCTCCGATTTGAAGTGCCGCTGAAGTATTGTGTGCAAAAATATTCAGTATTATATTAGCCTTGTCAAGCGGGTGCAGCGGCGGCACTTGAAGTGATGTGCATTCACAAGCCATTGCTTGTCTAATAGGCACTCGATGCAAGCAACACTTCAGTACGCAGTGGCAAACAGAGCCTAATTTGCAGCACAAACTGTAACCTTTTGTTGAAGCTTGGCATTAATAATGTGTGGATATTTGTTTTAGCGATATTCTTATTGAGTAAAAATAAAATTTCCAAGAACTTTTATGAATCATAAACTAAAAATTCTGAGGTTCCCTATTTTATTTAGAGAAAAAACACAGAAACTTCAAATTTTTTGGATAATGTTTATTATCATTCGAAAGAACATACCTTGGCATTTATTTTATGAAGATTATGTCTTTCAAATATTGACCGTGGCTATGCCTCAGATGGTACATCCATTGTGTTCAATTTTCTATGACTCGTTAGAGCATTTCGACTGATAACTGGCGAATGAGTCGCGTGATATTTTACTCCAAGGACTGAATTGAAGCATAATTGTCCACGTAGATTTTAGACTTTACATATCGCTACAGGAAAAAGTGTATTTGTGTGATATCACCCGGTATAAGTGCCCGATCGACCGGCCCTAAACGTGAAACTGTGTGCTCACTGAAAAGTTATTTCAAAAAATGCATTTCTAGATGCGATGTGCGGGAAGCGGCGCCGTCACCAAATGTTGGTTCAATTTGCGGCATCAAATAGGTAGTTATCATGGCGCGATCACGGTCGCCATTGACGACTGTTATGGTCCCACAGCTATCATTTTTGAAGAAATATAGACCAGTGGTGACACCGCCCCAAAAGCCACACCAAACCGTGTGTTTTTCTGAAGAAATGACAGCATTTGAATCTCTGCACTTCACTCTCCGTTCCAAATTCGGCAATTTAGTTTTTTTACATACACGTTGAGCCAGAAATGCGACTCTCAGGTTCTAAAACGTCAGATTTTCTTGGTACTTTTCATAGAGCTGCCGTTGAGCGGCTTCAGTTCTTTCACAAGCTGTACTTTGAACGCCTTCAATTTATTATCTCGACGTTAAATGCGCCCTGCCATTCCATCCGTCAGCCGATTTGGTATATTCGCTAGAATATTATATAATAATGAATGCTGCTACCGATTATGTGGATTGTAAGTTGGGCGAAGTGCCGAAACAAAATCTTTCCAGCACGTTGTACTGAAAAAAAAATATCATGAAAGCTTGACAAAACTCTCTAGTGAAAAATTTACCGCTACTTGGTACACCCAAGTCATTAACAACTGGCAAAAGAGTTGATACAGAAATAACCAGCCAAAGCCAAGAAAATATTTTAAGCCGTCTCTTAGTCTTTGGGAGTATGGCACTCAAACGTAACCAGATTTTTATCGGGACGAAGACTGTCTCTGCAGCTGCAGTGTATTTTCTGTCGCGAATTATCGGCAACACTATCTTTGACAGGTTCAATCCATTCATTTGAGCTGATTGGCTTTTAATGGCAAAAATTTAACAACAAACGATCATTAATGCTGTCCGAAGGTGTCCTGTGGTCATAATTTTTTCGACAAGCGTAGATATATATATTTTTTATGTTGAAGAATACTTGTATATTAATTGAGGGTTCGAAAACATATTTCGATATTACCATCTGATCACACGGACTGATCCACATCTTCACGTATTTTAATACACATCTTTATTATCGCCTTCAAAATATGTTCTACAGCCAGTATATTACAAGTTTCCTCTTGGATGGCATTCAGGGCATTCAGGGCCTTTAGTAAATATAGGTTTATTCGGTTTCAGCTAATTTTCTAATTCTAATTTTCTCTGTATCACATTCATAGTAGAGTCCTTAGCTATGTTGTCAAGTTCCTCTTTTTCAACGTCGTTTTTGTATAAGATTCAGATCTATTAATTTCAGTATCGCATAAACAAAAGAATATGTTGATTTGTTCCATAACAGATATTGAGGTCCTCCGCTATCTCTCTGGTGCCAATATAACCATTCTCAATATGTGTTTCTTTAAGTTTTTCGATGTTGCTGTTGTTAAAAGTGGTGGATGAATGACTCGCACTAGCCAAGTTTTCGATAATTTTACGACTCAGGTTAAGTCGAGCAGTCCGTGTCAATTTTGATCAGATGGTAAACGTGAAGTTTTTCATTGAATGTTGCTATCACTTTTGGTATTTAGCTATGACCGTAACGAGAGTTAAATTCAGAAAGTAAATTGTAACCCCATTAGTATCTCACCAATATGGTGTCTAACATGGTGGTGTAAACACGTCTTACCAACATTGAGTGACATATACATTTTTTCTTTTAACTCCACATTCATTATTAAACTTCAAATATTATTCACACTTTATGTAATTCCTCAACAAAAATACAAAAGATTTGTTTACAAACTTCAAACTCGAGTTTAATATTTCGTACTTTCGAAAGGTTACTTAATTCAAAACTGTACTTCAATTCTAAATCTTTCTTTTGCTGGTGATGAAACCAGCGCAAAGAATAAGAGAAGTTGCGTGGCTTACGCATTTCTTATTCGCGCAATTTTTAATCAAAAGTTTCATCACCCATTTACTAGATATAGTATATATATAACTTCATTGTAAACTATATAGTTTGCTCTTCCACTAACTCGGTAACTAAATTCACTCATTTACTTCGCTCACTAACATGCACTCATTGGAGTCACTCGCGTAGCCATCAAAGCGGACAAAGTGGTTAAGTGAATTTGCCACTTGCCAGCAAAAAAGTTTTCTTACCACTTTACTTGCATTGCATTTTTACCATGATTTTCATTTGACTTTGTGTTTTGCCCACAATTCTGATTCGAGTAAAACGCAAACACTTTGTGATTTTTTAGTGCCTCACTCACGCCCGCTCCCAGATAGTCTCCCCGGTGCCGCAGCTACTCGCCATGAGTGCCTTTACCGTTACTAAGTGTTAACAAAGTTGCTGTTGTAGCTACTATTGTTATTGTTGTTGCTGTTATTTTTACAACTGTTGGCTGCACCTTTTAAAACTGCAAGTATTGATTGATTGCTGAAGCTGCCAGATGCCATGCTACTGCACCAAACTTTGTGAAAAAACGCTCAATTTTTAAAAGTCTTTTGTTCTTCGGAGTTTCGTCAGTTTTAAAAGTGTTCTCTGTAACTTTTGTGGTAGTGAAATTAAATCAGTGAAATTGTGTTATACAGGCAGCTGGCAATTGAGAGACGCTGATATGACATTGTGGCCTGATCTACACTGCTGGCGCATATTAAGTGTGTAAGTACGAGCTTTAGGCTAGGTACATATTGGCGCTTGCTAGAACATGTACTTCAGTCTCATTAAATGCGGAATAGCAAAGAGTAGGAGCTGCGTTGGCTTCTTATAGTATACTACTGTTCGAGCAGCTATGAAGTCGCAATGTCGTTCTGAGCCAGGGTAAGTCGTAATACACTCTTCGTCTCAGAAAAGTCCACCATTACTAACTAAACACTGTCCAACTTTGATTTATGCCGTGAGATGGAATGCCTTATCGGTTGCCAGCTGAAGCAGCTTGTTTGAGATCATCTTATAAATTCCTCGACGAATTACCCACCTTTGCCAAACCAAAATAAAAACACCTCGGATCTCACAATTCAAACTTCCAGATAAAATAGCGGATATGGAAATAAATCTTCTAAGCAGCTTTGCGAGTAGCTCATGCGTTTTTCCGCTAGCCGATATCCAACTACAGATGTTTTTCATCTGGCTTCAGATAACAGCTAACAGCCTAAATGTGATCCCTCGTCGTGCCGAAAGATCAGTCACTTGATATAACCTAACCTGACAGGATGGAGACCAAACTCTTCACGGATATAAACGAAGGTGGTACCAATTAAACAGCTATCTCTCCGACCTTTCTCGTTTCTTCACTGCTCGATACCTAACATTCTCCCCCACTACATCCACTGCGACCATATTTACTAACTTAACGAAGGAGTACATACTTGATTTTAATATTGCAATCGGTTCCTTTAAAATTCCGCAATTCAATTATATAAGACTTTAGGTGTGACATATGATTTCCTTTAATCCTCACGCGACCACGATTAATGCCAAAGTGCAGAGCCGCCACAAAATCCATAAGAGACAAAGAAACGCATATAATGCAATCGGCCGGCCGGTCCTGAACTACGCCACACCAATATGGTCGCCTGGATGGAGTGAAGCGCAGACGAGAAAGCTGCAGACATGCCAGAACCCCGCACTCCAGACTACAACGGCCTCTTGATGTCTCCCATGGAACATCTGCACAGTGAAACCCGCAGATAATTTAAGCAGTTTCTGTTAGGGTGCTGTATTAGAAATCACCTCTGAAGTCTTGTCCTGCATGTAGCGGAACCGCCTTCTACTAGACTTCAGGCATGCACTGACCGCCATTCATAGTGGAGCCATAGACACCCACACATGCACATTCTCGAGGAATCACGTCACGTACTTGGAGTCACACCACCAAACATTGCAGACGAAGAGCTCCGCTTGACGCGAGAATCGAGTGTGATCCTCTCGCAATTTCGATCCGGATACTGTAAGAGATTAAGCTCTTACTTATCCAGAGTCCAATCTGCCTTATCAAATTTGTGTTCATCGCCACCACCAACCACGTCTGTGCATGTCCCAGCTAACCCTTCACATCGGACACCCCTCTCCCAATGGTCCGACCCTGTCGACACAGTTTCCTGGGCTTACCGTTGAATGACCTCGATGACAACTTTTCTGAACCTTACCATGCTAACGGCGACTAAGTAACCGTTACAACAACAACAACCACAAGGCTCTACCAATTAAAATGTATTGTTTTGTTTAGCAGGCGTAATTTGAGTGCACTAGTCCGGGTCAAATTTGATCAGCCCAGTATATCAGTTAATATAATATATATCGCGCTTAAAAATTAAGAAATCGTCATAAAGAAGTATAAATTATAATTTGCTTAATTTTATTTGATATGAGTAATAATATTTGAAAATTTTAAAAGGATTTTCCGACACCCACAATGCCTTGCTGACAACTTTTCGAATTGAAAGCGAGAATTCCGCGCATTCACCGAAATTAAATGTGTGCAACGCACACCGAAAATAATTCAAATAAAAAACCGCTGAATAGGCCTTACTCAATGCCTTTCAAGCGCACACACACCCATAAAGCGCATATGATTAAGCGGCGCGCACATCACAACACAACAAAAACAAGTTTAAAAAGGATGCCTTAAATTGCTTGCAGCAAAGTCGAAATGCATGAACAAATACACACATCGGCATGTGAGTGTGTGTGTGTGTGTGGTTTTTCTTTTCAAAAATCATCGCTTTTAAGTGCGCTCAACAAAAACCGAATTTATTTTTCGGCGTAGGTCCCAGCGCAGGGCATCACATGACTGCATATATGTATATATTATATACATGTGAATGTATATGTATATGTATTATATATATAGAGAGAGAGTTTATTTTTATATTATAAAACCAAATAAATGTGCCTTTACATATGTTGCATGCCGCGAGCTGCTTGTTAGCGCCGCAAATCGCTGGAGTGAGGAAAATGGCAGCGCCACGCGCCACACACCTGCCTCAAAGCGCTCACCACGCATAACTTATTCAATGCGGCACACATAGGTGGTTGCACCAGCGCGAATTATAGACACGAACAGCCCCATACGTATGTGTGCTTGTGAGTTTGTTTATTTGTGGAAGCATTGTGCATTGCGCTGCGCGAATTAAACTTGTTGCAACCTATTGACCACCGTGCCACACTAGGTCGCTATGTTGCGGTGTTGCGGCTGTGCGGCCATATGGCAGCGTGGCACAATTCATTAAACAGTTTTGCATTATTTAAACTTCCGTTGCGGTCAGCTTAACCGCAGACACTTGTCAGGCCGGAAATATTGAATGCCGTCGGTTAGCGATTATTCACCATTTTCCCATTTTTTCTTCCACTCTCTCTACGCTTTTTGAACGCTGTGAGAATGTGTGTTCGTGAAATGAAAGCTGCACGCTTTTCATGCCGCATTGAGTGCGCTTACACTGGGTATTTGGCGGCGGTCGGCCGTATGCATAAGCTCAACCAACTTCTTTCCGCCTAATTGAGTTGTAAGCACGACTAAATCCTTCCGTGATTTGCGTGACACGAATGCCCGTTTCTCATG
This sequence comes from Bactrocera latifrons, assembly GCF_001853355.1. Lineage (NCBI taxonomy): Eukaryota > Metazoa > Arthropoda > Insecta > Diptera > Tephritidae > Bactrocera > Bactrocera latifrons. Next base: position 331,460 of record NW_017535496.1, read on the forward strand.
CAATTCTCGGCGAGAGCAATTTATTTTCTTGTCACTTGTAAGTTATTTGCCCGATTTTGGCTGGCTTTTAATCGATTAGTCTTTTGTGTTGATTTATTTGCGGCTTTATTGTTCTTTTGTCGCCATGTTGTTGAAATTCTAAACTGATAAGCCCTAAATGTCAAATATTATATAAATTGTTGTCACTTAATAAAATTAAAAATTGATGTATGGTAAAGTGAAATCATAGAGCAGTCTCGGCTCCAACCAATGGTGTGGATTAAACGAGGTTTATGTGGACAATAACTTGACTGACCGAGTCATTAATAGTCGGATCCGATTGGTCACACTTATTCAAGGTTTGTATTCTATCTTCTACCAAAAAATTAGATGTGATTTCTTTTAAATCATTCGATTTATGCTAGTTCTATCGAATCGAATCATAAACGGACTACCAGCTTTGCCACCACCTAACTTTCTTTCCATTTCTAGGATTATGGTTTTTAGTTGTTGTGTAGTCAACTTGGGACTTTATAAATCTTAATATATACCCCAAAATTAGATAATTTTTTCAAAATTTTAGGAACATCCCTACTTTGTCGGTTTCGAGGATATATAAAAGTCATTTATGATATTGGCGTACTATGAGTTCAGATCTTCGTTGAGATATAGTTACACCTTCTTAATACTTCGAACTTTCTTCTCGAATTATGTTGAGGATTTTAATAAATAAATAACATTAGAGAGGAAAAAAGTAGTTATATATAGTAAACAGATTATGGGATTGAAACCATAAAAATAAAAACAAGTTTTTTTAAGTGGTAAGTTATTAAAAAAAAGGATGTTTTGAAACAGAAATCTTAAACATTATGATATCGGTAATATATAATAACCATTTATCGATAACTATATATGTTATTTATAGTAAACTCAAATAATATATGTTATCGACAAATTCGAAGAAAATTTATCAAGTTTTTCAAATAATAAAATATCGATAAAAAATGTACCGAAAAGTTCAAATAACATTTTATCGATAATTATATATGTAAGTTATCGAAATTTTCAAACAATAATTTATCGGTAATAATGTATTTCAAATTATCGGACTAATATAAATAATTCACTGATTTTTGTTGCAAGATAGGTATTGGAAATTATCGATAATTATTTATCGCAATTTAAAAATTACATAAAGTACATTAAAAGATTAAATTTTGAAAAATTTAAATCATAAAATATCGATAAAAATTTATCGGAAATTCAAATATTATGGCATCGAAAAGTTCAAATGTTATTTATTCATAATCATGTGAGTTATCGAAATATCGGTTTCATATTATTTCCAAGATAAATATTGCAAAATATCGAAAACTATTTATCGAAATTTAAAAATCACATAAAGTATATTAATATTATTTAAGAACTATAAGATAAGATTTTTGAAAAGTTAAATCAAAGCATTTCTTTTGCTACTTTAGCTTCGAAGCATATAAGTCACTCTTAGCGTGCTTCAGTTATTTATCACGAAACCTGAACTTTGTGGAGGTTTGTTTTTTTTCTTTTTGACGAATTAAAATTACAAAATTTAGCAAAAATCTTAGGAAAAAAGTGAAATTTTTCGATAAATATGTCTAATAAAATTTTTATTTTGTATCGAAAAATTAAAATAACAGAATTGAGATCTTTTCTTAGCGAAAAGTAAAAAAATCGAATAACCTTTATCGATACCATTTTAACGAAAACTTATATAATATCGATTAATTTTAACCGAAGATTATAAATGACAGATAAAAGCATTCGAAAGAGTTGCATCAGTTATAATCGATAATAATATAAATTTTGTTTTGAAAAAAATCACAAAATATGCAAAAAAATATTCAAAAATATGATAACCGTAATTTATCGAAATTTTTAATATGCTACAACTACTAAAATATAGTGAACGCCTCGAGAAACATTCTCATTTTATTTGGAACAGTAAAATTACAATATTTAAATAGATCATCAAATTCAAATAAATACAAAATATTCTCTAAAACATTTCATAAAAAAGTTATCGAAAATAATCGATAATATGTTATCGAAAATAATCCATAATATGTTATCGAAAATACATGATATTATGTTAACGAAAAAATCAATGAAATTATGTCCACCTTTTGCCTATACATTTTAAAATTTATAACTTTTTATCTTTAACCTAATCTAACAGTATCTTCAATGTACTACCGAATGTACCAGGCTCAAGTGCTAATATAATTTGTTATGTTTTTTTCCGTTGATTGTTATACTAGATGCACGGATCGGAATATAATTCAAGGTATATTATTTCTATGTAGATCTCTTTTAATTTCAGTATATAGACTCCAAAATCAAATTTATGAAAGTGGCTTCCTGAATAACCCTATATATAGTAGTAAATCACAAAACAAGACAAAGACACCCAGACAAAAAAGTCACTAACTCTTTTCATATGCAACTACAATATCACATACAACCGTACAATCTCCAAAAAGTGAATATATCTCAATTTAATTTATTGATTGAATGACTCTGAATTGAGCTCTATGCAGTCTCAGTCGACTTTATGTTGCTCCAACGAGTCTTCTCGGCAAAAGAAAATACATCAGCGCTGATAAATGGCATACATAATGGCATTTAGGATGTATGTACCAACACATGGAAATGATGGGGGAAGACAATGCGCGCTAAAAGCGTGAAATTTGAAGGTGTCTTCGCAGATAAAAACACAAAAACGAACAATGGCATGAAGAATGAGCAGCCGATCAGCATAAAATGAGAAATGCAACAGGAAAATAAACAGACACACATACACATGTACATATATATGTTATACTTGTATATATAGCTTCTATGCATATATTGCAGTTTGCTTAGAGGTGACGGCAAACAACACCCGCACTGCACTCTGCTTCCGCCAACTGCTGGTCTTAACCAATTTCGTGTCACTGCCGACGTACTGCTGGCGCTGCTGCTGCCGACGCCGTTGCACCAATTTCAAATTCCATGCATTTCAAATACTCATTCACAGTTAGCTTTTGCTGCAATAGTTTTGTTTATATACTTATTTAAGAGCTAGCATGCTCGCTTCATATTCATTTTATCCGATTTCGCTTATAAGCATACTTTTATTTGGCTATTTAGCTTTGTAAATAAAGAATTTCAGTTTTCTGTCATGATTCTGTTTATTACAGCTATGTATATGTGTGCGTATTCGTATTCGTGTACTTCGGAGCGTGTTCGCACCGAATGGATACGGTAAAGGGCGTTCCTAGCTAACGAATGAACGGCTGGTCAGGTCTCTCCGATTACCTGGAGAGTTAGGACAAACATTTTGCGCGTCGTGTTTCCATGAGTGGAGCAAGCTGAAATCCAGCTTTCGTTAGAGCAGAGGTACGTGATTAAATCCTGTGTGAAACTCGGTGAATCTGCGACAATACCGTTCGATATGATCAAGCAGGCTTACCCAGATGTTGCTTTAGTAAGAAGTGGTGTGTTTCGATAGCATCAGGCCTTTTTGGAGGGCCGGGAAGAGGTGTCTGATAATTGTAACGATTGGTTCAATAACCCTTTTTTTAAACGACTCAGTCTTATTAGTTCCTAGACAACCCTGTATTGTATAAAGTTGCTGAGATTTCGATTTCGATTTTTTTTTTTTTTTTTTTTTTTTTTTTTTTTTTTTTTTTTTTTTTTTTTTTTTTTTTTTTTTTTTTTTTTTTTTGTTTTTTTGATATTTGACATCTTAAGGTATATCCCTGGGATTGTTTACTGCAAACTTCTAGAGTATAGAATGTTCGGTTGCACCCGAACTTAGTGCCACTTACTTGTTGTAGTACGATTTCTCCTTCGCTTCACAATAGGCCTCAGAGTCAGCGATCACGTTTTCATTCGATGAAATTTTTTTTCCAGTGAGCATTCTTTTGAGATCAGAGAACAGCGAATAGCGCTGGGGCCAGACTGCAGAATATGGTGAATCCGGAAGCAAATCGGAGCATAATTGAACGTTTTATAACAACGTTTTCACAGCCAAATACTTCAAAGGCAGCGGTTTTCCGCGATTTCATCCTGCAGAGGGTCTAGGAACGCTTTCTAATCGTCGCTGTGATGGTCCTCCCGTTTTCAAGACGCCAAAACCTTACGTATATTTATTTTTTCACGCTTTGGAAGCGGGTTCATAGTGTGCAGTCCTCTCGGATGACTGTCGATTGGACTTCGGAATGAAATCATGGAACGATGTGACATCCAGTACCCTCCTTTGTTATTTCTAGAGTGTCAGCTAACTCGAACAACTTCACTTTACGTTTATGCAAAATTATTTGGTGGACTTTCTATATATTTTCTTCCGTAATAATTGCTTTTGGGCATCGACTGCGTTCCCCGTCTTCGGTGTTCATTTCACCAGTTCTATACTTAGTATACCAATTCTTGATGATTGATTTTCCTTTGGTAGTGTCCGGAAACTCGTCATCAAGCCAAGTTTTTGTTTAAACTGTATTTTTTCTTTTCGAACACGACTATTTTATCAACACGCGAAATTCCGTTTTGTCGATTTTTTTCACAATAACAAAAGTTACTTCACTCAAAATTGTTTAATTCACAAACTAATGATAAGAAAGCTCCCTTAAAGTCCGAATTGTCTTTTGCACACACAGACAGACATGCACACAGCTACACACACACATGCGCTTTGGTGCACCTCACGCCAAAGCCTCACATAATTCCCTGCTCTTTGCTTGCAAATTTTCCATTAATCCTGCTGCGCTCACTGCGACCGTCAGCTGCATGTCTGCACTAACGCAACAACAACAACGACAACTGCAACTGCAATTGAAACTCAAACTCGAATTCGAATTCAAATTCAAATTCAGTTTCAGATTCAACTTTCGATTCGGCTGCAATTTCCGCTCTTACTTCCACACAAATACTTTCTGCAAATCTTTTGGAAATGTTCGACGAGCCACTCCAATTCCACAAACACATACCGCCACAAACATGCCTGCACACACACACACACACACACACACACTCATGCACAGCGCTGCACTTCAACGCTTGGCTGTTTGGTGGCATGATGGCACGGTGGCCTCGCAAGTCCGTCCGACGGTTTCAACTTTGCAGGCAAATCAACAGTTCGCTCGCGCTGTGTCGCGTGGATGCGGTGTAATATGTATGCCTTTACATATATGCAAATGTTTGTTTGTATATGTATATGTGTCTGTGCGCGTTTGTTGTAGCGCTGCGCGCACTTGCACTCGGTCGCCTTGTGGCATGCATCATTGCCGTTTGCCACTGTCAAAGTGAAAGGACGAAATAGAGCAGAACATATTGCAGCGAAGAAGGCGGTGAGAAGGAGGAGGAGGGATGCAGGGCTGCCGTTGCAGAGTGCAAGTGGCGGCGCAACGCCTTGAAGGATAGTTTAGTGTGCGCTTGTAATAAGTAGGTAGCCACGCTTGGCTTGCTTACATATACGAATACACACACACATACAGAAATAGTTTATATATTTGGAGCACCTTTGTCGTTGTCGTTGTCGTTGTCTTTGTTTTTGTTTTTGTCTTGGTCCATCTTTCGTCAGCGCCGCAGCACCTTTGTGGGGCATCGAGCGACGACGAGCATTCAATGGCGATGGTAAATGGAAATGTCACTCGTTTTGTTTATGGAAGCGCAAAAACGGCTTTGACAAACACACATACACACACACGCATACACAATGGCTGACAAGCTCCAACTTTCGTGTGGGTGTGTGTGTGTGTGCTGTTTGTTTACTGCTAAATCTAATGCAAGGACATCAGGCAGCAGAGCTTGCAATATTTCAATTTGCATACAATTTGCGGGTGAATGCATTCGCAAGCAACCAAACACACACACACACACAAAGGTAGCGAAAGAAAGTTAGTGAAGGTGGACGTGTTTTTTGGTGTTCTGGAATATTTGCAAGATTTTGTAGTTTTAAAGTGATAGCAATCTTGTTCGTGTTTGAGACTTACCGGGAGACTGGAACTGGACTTTTAATCGATTGGATGCTAATACCAAAAACTAGATAAGTACTTTGATTTAGTTCAATTAGAATTTAT